>NC_058405.1:168242979-168264636 GCF_002201575.2 Neomonachus schauinslandi
AAAGAAAGAAAGAAAGAAAGAAAGAAAGAAAGAAAGAAAGAAAGAAAAAAAGAAAGAAAGAAAATCAATCTACTATAAACACCCATGCACAAGTCTTTGTATAGGCATATGTTTTTATTTCCTTTCAGTAAACACCTAGATATAGTAGGTATAGGATTAACTTTTCAAGAAATGGTCAAATTGTTTCCCAAAGTAGTTGTACCAGTTTACATTCCTAATAGCAATGAAATCAACTCAAGAATTAAAGTTCCCCCACCTTTTTGCCAATACTTGATATGATCAGTCAGTTTAATTTTATCCTTCCTAATAGGTATGTAATGATACCTCATTGTAGTTTTGATTTACATTTCCAAAATGGTACTGTATGGTTCTGTATTAGTCAAGGCTCTCCAGGGAAACAAAATAAACAGGATACATATGATTTCTTATAAGGAACTGGATCACATAGTTGTAAAGGCTGAAAAGTCCCACCATTTGCCCTCTGCAAGCACAAGACCCAGGAAAGCATATTTCAGTCTCAGTCTACACAAATAGTATAGAAAGATCTATTCATTTTTTTTGCATATAGATATCCAATATTTCCAGCACCACTTGTTAAAAACACGATCTTTGTCTTGCCTTTGGAGGCATGTCTAGCAAGAAGTTGCTGCGGCTAAGGCAAAGAGGTTGCTTCCTGTGTTCTCCTCCGGGATTTTAATGTATTCCTATCTCACATTTAGGTCTTTCATCCATTTTGAGTTTATTTTTCTGTATGGTGTAGGAAAGTGGTAAAACTTCATTCTTCTGCATGTGGCTGTCCAATTTTCCCAACACCATTCATTGAAGAGACTGTCTTTTTTCCGTTGGATATTCTTTCCTCCTTTGTTGAAGTTTACTTGACCAGAGTTGAGGGTCCATTTCTGGGTTCTTTATTCTGTTCTATTGATCTATGTGTCTGTTTTTGTGTCAGTACCATACTGACTTGATGATGATTATAGCTTTGTAATACAGCTTAAAGTCTGAAATTGCGATGCCTCCAGCTTTGGTTTTCTTTTTCAACATTCCTTTGGCTATTCTGGGTCTTTTCTGGTTCCATTCAAAGGGGGGATTGTTTGTCCAGCTCTGTGAAAATTTTTTGATAGGAATTGCATTGAATGTGTAGATTGCTTTGGGTAGCACAGACATTTTAACAATATTTCTTCTTCCAATCCATGAGTATGGAACGTTTTTCTATTTCTTTGAGTCTTCCTCAATTTTTTTCATGAGTGTTCTATAGTTTTCGGAGTACAGATCCTTTACCTCTTTGGTTAGGTTTATTCCTACATATCTTATGATTGGGGTGCAATTGTAAATCAATCAAGGATTGATTCCTTGATTTCTCTTTTCTTCTGCCTCATTGTTAGTGTATAGAAATGCAACTGACTTCTGTGCATTGATTTTATATCCTGTGACTTTGCTGAATTCCTGTATCAGTTGTAACAATTTTTTGCTGGAGTCTTTTGGGTTTTCTACAGAGTATCACATTGTCTGAGAAGAGTGAAAGTTTGTCTTCTTTGCTGATTTGGATGCCTTTCTTTTTATCATTTGATTGCTGAGGCTAGGACTTCCAGTACTATGTTGAACAACAGTGGTGAGAATGAACATCCCTGTCATGTTCCTGACTTTAGGGGAAAAGCTCTCAGTTTTTCCCCCAATGAGGATGTTCTTTTTCTAGCTCCTTTAGGTGTAAGGTTAGGTTGTGATTTGAGACTTATTTCTTGAGGAAGGCCTGTATTGCTACATATTTCCCTCTTAGGATCATCTTTGCTACATCCCAAAGGGTCTGAACTATCATGTTTTCATTTTCATTTGCTTCCATGTATTTTTTCTAATTCTAGTTCTCTTACTATTTCTACCACATCTGCAGTTCCTTCCTCCACTGAAGTCTTGAACCCTTTAAAATCATCCATTTGAGTTGGAATCAACTTCTTCCAAACTCCTTTAATGTTGATACTTTGACCTTTTCCCAGGAATCACAAATGTTCTTAGTGGCATCTAGGATGGTGAACCCTTTCCAGAAGGTTTTCAATATATTTTGCCTAGATCCATCAGAGGAATCACCATCTATGGCAACTATAGCCTTATGAAATGTATTTCTTAAATAACAAGACTTAAGGATCAAAATGAGCTTTTTGATCTGTGGGCTGCAGAATGGATGTTGTATTAGAAAGCATAAAAACAACAATAATCTCATATACCTCCATCAGAACTCTTGGGTGACCAGGTGAATTATCAATGAACAGTAATATTTTCAAAGGGATCTTTATTTCTGAGTAGGAGGTCTCAACAGTGGGCTTAAAATAGTCAGTAAACCATGTTGTAAACAGATGTTCTGTCATCCAGGCTTTTTTGTTCCATTTAGAGGGCACAGAGTAGATTTAGCGTAATTCTCATGGGTCCTTTGGTTTTCAGAATGATCAATGAGTACTAGCTTCAACTTAAGTCACTAGCTGTGTTAGCCCCTAACAAAAGTCAGGCTGTCCTTTGAAATTTTGAAGTTAGTCATTGATTTCTCCTCTCTAGCTATGAAATCCTAGATGGCATCTTTTCCAATATAATGCTGCTTCATCTACATTGAAAATCTGTTGTTTGGTGTTTTTATTTTTAAATAACTATAAATTCATGTAAGTAATAATACAGAGAGATCCATGTTCCCTTTTCCTCTAATGGTAAGATCTCGCAGAACTATAGTTCAATAACACAAACAAGATATTGACATTGATACAGTCAAGTTACAGAAGATTTCCATCACACAAGAATCCCTAACGTGCTATAAAGCTCTATAAAATTTGTTTACAGATTTTTGTGTAAATATATATTTTAATTTGTCTGGAATAAATGCTCAGGGGTATAATTTCTGGCTCATATGATAGGGGCATTTTAGTTAATATTAGCTGTTTTTGAGAAAATGCTAAACTGTTTTCTAGAGTGGTTGAGCCATATTACATTCTCACCGGGAGTTTATGAATTATCTCATTTTTCTGTATCTTCTCTAGCATTTGGTTTTGTCACTATATTAATTCCAGCCATTCTGATTGGTGTATAGTGATATCTCATTGTGGATTTAATTTTAATTTCCATAAAATGGATAATAATATTGACATTTTTTTTTTAATTTTTAAAGACTATTTTTTTTAGAGAGAGAGAGAGTGGGTGTGGGGGGGTAGAGGCAGAGAATCTCAAGCGGACTCTGAGCACAGAGCCTGACATGGGGCTCTATTTCATGACCTTGAGAACATGACCTGAGCCGACACCAAGTCAAATGCTTAATTGACTGAACCACCCAGGCACCCAATATTGACATCTTTTAATGTGCTTATTTGGTATCTGTATATTCTCTTCAGTGAAATGTATCTTTATGTCTTTGCCTATTTTAATTAGATATTTTTACTGTTGAATGTTGAGAGTTCTTTATATATTCTATCATCTATCTATCATCTAACTTGTCTCTCTCTCTCTCTCCACCTGATTTGAAAATAGTTTCTCTCAATCTGTAGCTTGTACTTTCATCCTCTCAATAAGATCTTTTTCAGAGCAATTGTTCTTAACTTTAAAATCCAATTTATCAATTTTTCCTATTATATATTTTGCTTTTGGTGAAAACTTTAAATTCTCTTTATCTAGCCCTAGGTCCCAAATAATTTCTCTTAACAATTTTTCAAATACACTTTCTGTATTCATTAACATGATCATGTGGTTTTTATTCTTTACCTTGTTAATATGGTATATTATACTGTTTGATTTTCTATATTGAGTCAGCCTTATATCTCTGGAATAAATCCTGTTTGGTTATGTTGTATAATTAATTTTATATATTGTTGAATTGTTGAATATTATTTGCTATACTTTGTTAAGGATTTTTGCCTCTATATTCTTGAGAGATACATTGGTTTGTAACTTTCTTTCTTTCTTTTTTTCTTTCTTTCTTTCTTTCTATTCTGTGTTCATATATGGATCCTAATCTTAAAAATCATCAAGCAAAGTAGAAATAATTAATAATTTTACAGATGGGCAGAGGCTCAGAGAGGCTAAGCTGTCCCTGGCCACAAGTGTCAGAGTAGTGGTTTAAACGTGGTCCTGCCTGTTCTCTTTACCACCCAATGGGATAAAACTCCCAGCTCCATATGCCACCTTCTCTGACATTATGTGCCAGGGAGGTTGGAGCACTTCATTATAGCCTGGTGAGGGTAGAAGCCTACACTCCCCATTCCTTTCCTGGCATTGGTGAAGTTGGGGCCACAGTTTTTTTTTTTTTTTTTCCCTCTGTGGTGTTTGGCTGGAGTAGAGTAGTTGTCTAGAAGATTTCTGCTCTACCTAGTTGCCCCTTTCCTGGTCCTTTGGATAGAGAGAATAGGATTTTATTGTAGCTTTTTTGGTCTGCATCTGTCAGTGTTTCTGAGTTGTCAGTTTCTTCACCTCCAAATCTGGGATGTAGGAGACAAAACAAAACAAAACAAAAAACCAAGAAACAAAAACAAAAACACCGAGGGGACTCACATCTCTGTCCTTTCTTGGGTTTCAAGTTGCCAAACCTGTCTTCCTTCTCCTCCCCAAGTTTCAAAACCTTATGTTTCTTTTATACATAAAGTCCAGGGTTTTCAGTTGTACTTAGCAGAGGGAATAGGGAAAGGTGCATTTAGTTCATCTTCCCAGAAGCAGAAATCCTAGTATACATATTTAATTTACTGCAGCCTGTTTTCATTATATTCTACCACTATTTCATTATTTTCTACCACTTCATGTATATTCTAAGAACCCCTGAGATAGGATATATACATTTCTCCACGCCTAACCTTTAAGCTATTGTCAAGACATTTTATTTTTCTACATGTTATTCACCACACACTCCTTATTTTAAACCTTACAGTGCTTTTTGGGGCGCCTGGGTGGCTCAGTCATTAAGCGTCCACCTTCAGCTCAGGTCATGATCCCAGGGTCCTGGGATCGAGCCCCGCATCGGGCTCCCTGCTCCGCGGGAAGCCTGCTTCTCCCTCTCCCACTCCCCTGCTTGTGTTCCCTCTCTTGCTGTGTCTCTGTCAAATAAATAAATAAAATCTTAAAAAAAAAACTTACATGCCTTTTGAAGAGAATTAAATAATAATAAGATTCTATATATTTATCTATGTTCTGCTCTTTATCCCATATATAGATCCATATTTTCATCTGGTATCATTTTCTCCTGACTAAAGGACTTCCTTTGATATTTCTTTCAGTGTGGTTTTCCCTTGGTGCTGCTCTCTCTCTATGGCACTCTGTCTGAGAACTCCAGCTTTCTTGGTCTCCCTGGACTCTCAGCTCTCCCCCCTCAACTCAAGCAGTCTTTGGGACTCTTCCTGGGTCCCTCCTGACTGGGCCATGGTCTAAAAATTCTCTCAAGGAATTAGCCAGAGAAAATCACCAGCCTCATTTCATTTGTTTCTTCACTGTTAGGAATCATTCTCTTTCATTATCTGATAACCACTCTCTTGCCAACTGTCATTTCATACATTTTGTCCTTCTTTTGGGTGTTTCATGAGGGAGGGTAAATCTGATCCCTGTTATTATACTTGGCCAGAAAAGGACATCCTATGTTTACTTTTAAAAATTCAACATGGGGGGCATGGGTGGCTCAGTCGTTAAGCGTCTGCCTTCGGCTGGGGTCATGATCCCAGGACCCTGGGGTTGGGGATCGAGCCCCTTGTCCCAGCTCAATGCTCAGCGGGAGGTCTGCTTCTCCCTCTCCCACTCTCTCTGCTTGTGTTCCCTCTCTCACTGTGTCTCTCTCTGTCAAGTAAATAAAATCTTAAAAAAAAAAATTCAACATGGGATTACTTGCTGTTTGTTTATAGACAAAAGTTTTTATATAACAATTCTCCAAAATGCCCCAACACAGCCTCTAGGCACCCACAAAATTTTATTGAAAATTATAATTCCTTCTATTTTGATTTAATTTATATACTTTATAGTTATAATCCTATATAATACCTAAGTATAATTTTTAAATGTCATTTTTAAAGATAGTCTAAAAGAACAGAGACTGAATAGAGTGTTTTCCTATGTAGATAAGATCGTGCCTCTTCTCAAATACATTATTATTTTAGGTAAGTCATGAAGGTTGTGACTTTGCTAAATTGTGGTTTTCTCCATGTCTTAAAGATTTATTAAATTGAATACCATATATTATAACTATTTTTTCTTCATATCATGTGGAGACTTCAAAAATTGAATGCTTCAATGTTCTACTTGGGAAAGGCTGACAGTTTATCTGTTATTTTGATTTTGAACTAATAGCAAGAGTTCTTTCTTTCTTATTTATTCATAGTGCAGAGAAAGGGGGTTTTCTCACTGCACAAAAGAAATGTCAGTTGCTGGGGCACCTGGGTGGCTCAGATGGTTAAGCCTCTGCCTTCGGCTCAGGTCACAATCCCAGCGTCCTGGGATCGAGTCCCGCATCGGGCTCCCTGCTCGGCGGGGAGCCTGCTTCTCCCTCTGCCGCTGCCTCTCTCTATCTCTCTCTCTGACTCTCATGAATAAATAAAACATTAAAAAAAAAAAAAAGAAATGTCAGTTGAAATGGAATCTTAACATAGTTTCATATCACTGATTCCCTAGATGTATAAGTGACTTTCACTAACTTACGAAGATGTAAGGAATAAAAACAATGGTTCAATTAAGCTGATTGAACATAAATGTATAAGATCAAATTCTATTTAATAAAGAGCTAGAAAGAAGCAAAAGATCCATTATATTAACTAATATAAAGTTATAATACCCATTTTTATAAATATTCAGTCATTTTAAGGTTATTTATAGTTTCATACTCTGCAACATATATATATATATATATTTACATACATTTCTAATATATATTTGCATCAGGGTAAATCCTTAAAAGTGAAAAAATGTTATAAAAGCAACTTGTAAATACAAGCAGAGTATATTCAAAACCACACTGCAGTGTCATGAATCTGACTGCATTCATCACTGTCAAATCCTATGGAAAATAAAATCAGGATTTCAAATTCTTTGTCAACTTCCAAGTCTCTCAAATAGACGTTTAATTTCTTCCTTCAGAATGTTGACAAAACCATTAGCTCCTCCCACCCCCGTTACTGCCGATTTCATGATATCCCATCAACCTTTTGTCTATTTCACCAACTTGTATTCATTTTTTTCAGGTTTGAAAGGCTCACACTTTTATCCCTTATTTTCTCTCTCAAGAGTGATAGACTCTTCAATATATGGAAGGGTGAAAGCTGCCTGCTTTGATTTTCTGTTACATGCTTTGAATTATATGGAGAGGAGAATTTTAGCTTCACCAAAGCTCCTACCTTCTTTTCTACTGCCAAATGCCTCCCTTGGTCTGAATTCAAATGCTCAGTTTTAGAACAGTTTTAGATCAGGGTCTATTGGAGGAAAGTAATAATAAACAGAAAACCACAGTAATTACTTTCTTCTCATCTTTTCCAAACCACTAGATGATGGTCTCGAAGGCTGGTTGATCATTTTCTCCAGAATGAAACCAAGAGAACTGTCTCCACACAGCACAGAACAAAAGGCCAAGGAAGCTACTTCTTTGAAATTCTTCAGAGAAAATTATTTTTCGATCAGCACCCAGAATTCAACAGTTCTCTGAACTCCCAGAGTGATGGTCACATGAGAAGGAGTAGAAGGCCTATTCAATGGCTTATAGTTCAAAGGGCCATTACAAACTGCAAATGTAGTTATTAGGCAACCTTTAACTTGCTCCGTGTTTTCTCTGGAAGCTGTAAAATAGATTTTTTCTTTATCTCATCTGAATCGTACCTGTCTGTTAAAAAATTGGAGAGATAATAATGTGCTTAGTATTTCAACCTTCATATGGAATATTGAAACTGCTTTCATTAAAATAGAGGCAAGCCCAAACAATGGTTCTTGCTACTGTGCTGCATGTGTTAAAGTAAATGCATTAGCTCAAAATATTGAAATAGAGTATCTGTCTGCAGGCACAAATGGAGAAAAAAATAGGTTTTCTTTCATTGTACAAGACCATCTATGCTGTTTGCGCTACTTACTGTACATAGAGGCATGGGTTTGATCTGGAATATATTTAGACAGATACCCGTCATCTTTTTGTTGTTGTTGTCGCTTTTTAAGTCTAATAAATATGATTTAGTTGTAATAGTTCAGTTTTGTGATCAGACCAGTATAGGTTCAAATCCTTATTCTATGACTAGCCATGTAGCCTCAGGCAATTATTCATGTGTGACTCATATGTAAAGTGAATGATAATATTTCCCTTTCAGGGTTATGATGAAGAGCAGACATCATATTAACAGAGTATTTAATGTAGTATTAATTTAATTTAATTTAATTTAATTTCTTATCTAAATTAAGTCCTCAATAAATATACTTAAGAGAAATGTGAAAACATATAAGCATATACATGTGTTTACTTCTAAAAATCTTTATGCTGGACACTACTAAGAAATGAGGATATGATGAAAACATGAAATAAAATACATATTGTCTTATCTAGACCTTGTGGTCTAGTTGAGGAGACAAGCATTAGATAATCATTGAGAGAGGGAGAGAGAGAGAGAGCTTGAGCACTGAGAGAATATAGCAGTTGTCCTAACCTAATGGGTAGGTCACATTAGGTCAGCCCACATAAGGAGGAACTGAGATGAGAAGGATAAAAAGGAATTCTTCTTTTCTTTTTTTTTTTTTAAGATTTTATTTATTTTTTGACACAGAGAGAGACACAGCGTAGAGGGAACACAAGCTGGGGGAGCGGGAGAGGGAGAAGCAGGCTTCCAACTGAGCAGGGAGCCCGATGCAGGGCTCGATCCCAGGACCCTGGGATCATGACCTGAGCCGAAGGCAGATTTAACAATTTAGCCACCCAGGTGCCCTGATAAATAGGAATTCTTAAAGCAAAGAGGGCTGGGGGAAATTGGGAATCACAACTCTAGCCAAGAGAGACTGAGCAGGGAATAAGATTAGTGATTTTAGAGCCTAGGCTGGACACAGTGAGTGGGAAAGTGGTATCAGATGAGTTAGTGAGGTAGACAAGGGCCAGATTATGCAGGATTTAGTGGCGATTTACAAGATTATCTGCTTTGTCCAAAGAGTTGTGGGAAGCTGTTGGAAGGTTTTAAATAGGAGACTAAGGATCTTTTTTTTTTCTTTTTCCAAATTTTTATTTAAATTCCAGTTAGTTAACATACGGTGTAATATTAGTTTCAGGTGTAGAATTTAGTGATTCATCACTTCCATACAACACCGGTGTTCATCACAAGTGCACTCCTTAATACTCATCACCTATTTAACCCATCCCCTTGCCCACCGCCCCTCCAGCAACCCTCAGTGTGTTGTCTATAGTTCAGAGTCTATTTTTTTGTCTCTTTTCCCGCCCCTCCCCATGTTCACCTGTTCTGTTTCTTAAATTCCACATGAGTGAAATCATAGGGTATTTGACTTTCTCTGACTGACATATTTCACTTAGCATTATACGATGCTCTAGCTCCATCCACATTGTTGCAAATGGCAAGATTTCATTCTTTTTTATGACTGAATAAAGGCATGCAGATATCTCTTTGAGATCTTGATTTGATTTTTCTCTGCATATATTCCTAAAAATGGGATTGCTGGATCATATGGCAGTTCTCTTTTTAATCTTTTGAGGAACTTATATACTGTTTTCCCTAGCAGCCGCACCAATTTACATTCCCACAAACAGTATACAAGAGTTTCCTTTTCTCCACATCCTCACGCTTGTTTTGGCTTGTCTGATTCTAACATGTGTGAGGTGTGGTTCAATCTGCATTTTCTTGATGATTAGTGATGTTGAAGAACTGTTTTCATGTACTTGTTAGCCGTAAGTATCTTTTTTTTGCAGAAAGTCTCTTCAAGTCCTCTATCCCTTTTTAAATAGGAAAATTTGCAGTTTTTTTGTTGAATTCTATGAGTTTCTTACATAATTTGTGCATTAACAACTTATCAGATATATGATTTGCAAATATTTTCTCCCATTTTAAGGTTGCCTTTTCATATTATTGATTTTTCCTTTGTTGTGCAGAAACTTTTTAGTTTGATGTAATCCCACTTGATTATTTTTGTTCTTTTTGCTCCTGCTTTTGGTGTTGTATTCATAAAACCATTGCCAAGACCAACATTAAGGAGCTTACTACTTCCTATGTTTTCTTCTAGTAGTATTATGGTTTTAGGTATTATGTTTAAGTCCTTAATCCATTTTCAGTTAGTTTTTGTAAATGGTGTAAGAAAGGGGTCCTATTCCATACTTTTGCATGTGAAAATTCAGTTTTCCCACATCATTTATTGAAGAGACTATTCTTTCCCTCACTGAATACTGTTGGCTCCTTCATCAAATATTAGTTGACTATATACGTGTGGGTTTATTTCTGGGCTCTTGATTCTGCTCCATTAGTCTGTATCTGTTTTTGTGCCAGTACACACCGTTTCAATTACTATAGCTTTGTAATATAGTTTAAATCTGAAGGTGTGATGCCTGGACCTTTGTTCTTTCTCAAGATGGCTTTGGATATTCAGGATCTTTTGTAGTTCCATACAAATTTTAGGATTATTTTTTCTATTTCTGTGAAAAATGCCATTGGAATTTTGATAGAGAGTGCATTGCATTTATACGTGACTTTGGGTGGTATGGGCATTTTAGTAATATTAACTCTTCCAATCCATGAATGTGTCGGTTATCTTTCCATTTATTTGTGTTTTCAATTTCTTTGATCAGTATCTTGTAGTTTTTGATGTACAGATCTTTTACTTCCTTGGTCAAATTTATTCCTAAGTATTCCTAAGAGGTGGCTTTTTCATACACAGTCCTTATTATGCCGAGATATGTTTCTTCTATTTCTTCTTATATCAAATTTGTTGAGAGCTTTTTTCATGAAAGGATGTTAAATTTTGTCAAATGCTTTTTCTTCATCTGTTGAGATGATCATAATTTTTCCTTTCATTCTATTAATATAGTGCATCACATTTATCGATTTGCATATTTTGAAATATCCTTGCATACCAGGGATAAATTCCACTTGATCATCATGAATGATTCTTTTAATGTGCTATTAAGTTCAGTTTGCTAACATTTGGTTGACAATTTCTGCATCAATATTCATCAGGGATATCAGTTTGTAACTTTCTTTTCTTATAGTGTCTTTATCTGGCTTTAATATCTAGACAATGCTGGCCTTGTAAAATGAATTTGAAAGTGTTCCTTTCTTTTCAATTTTTTGGAAGAGTTTGAGAAAGATTGGCATTAATTCTCTTTAAATATTTGGTAGAACTCACCAGTAACACCATCTGGTCCTGGGCTTTTCTATGTTGGGAGGTTTTTGATGACTGATTTAACCTCTTTACTTGTTTATTGAGATCACCTGTTTTGTTCATGATTCAAACTTGTTAGTAATTTATCCATTTTTTCTAGGTTTGTCTAATCTGTTGCCATATAACTGTTCATTGTAATCTCTTAAGGATCCTTCGTATTTCTGTGGTATCAACTGTAATGTTTCCTCTTTCATTTATAATATTACCTGAGTCCTCTTTCTTTTTACTTTGGTAAATGTAGCTGAAGGTTTGTCAATTTTGTTTCTCTTTTCAAAAAGCCACTATCCATTTTATTAATACTTGTTATTGTTTTCCTATTCTCTATTTCATTTATTTCTATTCTGATCCTTGTTATATCCTTCTTTCTGCTAACTTTGGACTTCATTTAGCCTTGGATTTCTAATTCTTGACGTATAAAGTTAGGTTATTTTATTTGAGATCTTTCTTTTCTTTCTTTTTTTAAATGTAGGCATTTATTGCTATAAACCTCTCTTAGCACTTGTTTTGCTGCACCACATTAGTTTGGTATGGCATGTTTCCATTTTTGTTTGTTTTAAGATACGTGTTGATTTCTCTTTTGATTTCATTTTGGACCAATTGGTTGTTATGTAGTGTGTTGTTTACCTTCTACGTTAAACAATCTATTTGTGGATTTTCCAGTTTTCCTCCTGTTATTGATTCCTAGTTTCATACCTTTATGGTCAGAAAAGATAATTGGTATGACTTCAATCTTTTAAAATTTGCTAAGACTTGCTTTGTAACCTAAAATATGATATATCCTGGAGAATGTTCCATGTGTGCTTGGAAGAATACATATTCTGCTGCAGTTGGATGGAATGTTCTTTATATGTCTGTTAGATCTATTACATCTGAAGTGTAGTTCAAGTTCAATGTTTCCTTATTGAGTTTCTGTATGGATGATTTATCCATTGTTGAAAGTGGGGTATTAAATTCCCCTACCATGATTGTATTGTTTTTTTTTTTTTTTTAAAGATTTTATTTATTTATTTATTTGAGACAGAGAGAATGAGAGACAGAGAGCACGAGAGGGAAGAGGGCAGAGGGAGAAGCAGACCCCCCGCTGAGCAGGGAGCCCGATGCGGGACTCGATCCCGGGACTCCAGGATCATGACCTGAGCCGAAGGCAGTCGCCCAACCAACTGAGCCACCCAGGCGCCCATGATTGTATTGTTGATTGCTCCCTTTAGATCTGTTCAGATGCTCTGTTGTTGGTTGCATATATATTTAAAATTGTTATATCCTCTTGGTGAATTGGTCACCCTATCATTATATAATGACCATCACTGTCTCTTGTTACACTTTTTTCTTGTTACGTTTTTTAATTAAACTCTATTTTGTCTGATATAAGTATAGCTACTTGGTTCCTTTTGGTTTCCATTTATGCTCTCTTCTTTTGCCTAAAATAATTTGAGTTGGGCTTCTGTCATTAAAAGAGCCCTGGATTAATTCTTTATGCTATTGTAACAAATAACCAAAGCTTAGTCACTTAACACAAATTTAGTCTCTTAGAGGTCTGGAGGTCAGAAGTCCAAAATGTGTCTTAGTGGACTAAAATTAAGGTGTCAGCAGGGCTGATTCTTTCTGGAGGCTTCAGGAAATCATTTGTTCCTTGTCTCTTTCAACTTCTAGAGACCACCTTGGCATTCCTTGGCTTGTAGCTATATCATTCCAACCTCTGTTTTCATGGTCACTTCACCTTCTCCTTTAGTCAAATTTCCCTCTTCCTCCCTCTTATAAGGACACATATGATTACATTTAGGGCCCACCCAGATAACCCAAATTAACCCTTCCCCTATTAAGATTCATAACTTGATCACATCTGCAAAATCTCTTGTTATACTAAGTAACATTCAGAGATTTGGAGAATTAGGATATGGACATGCTTGGGAGAAGGGTCATTATAAAACTGTATTGTGGTAGCATCTATAAGTAGGGAAAGTCATTCTTTGTCTCCCAAAACTATTATTAAATATAGAGTTTTAAGTTGTTCAACTGTGAATTTTCCTACCATACATTCTTTTTGAGGAAATAGACCCTCATAAGAAGAAATGAATTACCAGGACAATATGTTTTTAAATATATTTCTGAGGATACACTAATAGGGAGAATAATGGGGCATGTGACTTAGTAGTTTCTCAAATGATTTTCCCCAGACACCTGCCTTGGAATGATCTGCTATGTATTAAAAATGCAGAATCTTGGGCTTCAAACCACTGTTTGTATTCATTTCCTAGAGCTGGTATAACAAAATGCCACAAAATGAGTGGCTTAAAATAACAGAATTATTCTCTCAGAGTGTTGGATTTCAAAATCAAAGTGTTGGCAAGCTGGTTCCTTCTTGGAAGCACAGAGGGAGAATCCGCTCTCTCCCTCTTCCCTAGCTTCTGTTGCCAATAATCCTTAGTGTTCCTTGGTTTACAGCTGAATAACTCCAGCCTCTGCCTCTGTCATCGCTTGGATATCTTCCCTCTGTGTGTGTGTACGTGTCTTCACATGGCGTTCTCCTATCTGTGTCCATATATTTCCTCTCCTCTTCTTATAAGGACTCCAGTCATATTGGATTAAGGACCCACTCTACTCCAGTAATACCTCATTTTATTTTACATCTTAATTACATTTACAAAGACCCTGTCTTCAAATAAGACCATGTTCATTAGGCACTAGATATTAGGACTTTAATACATCTTTTGGGAAGATACAAGTCACAACACTATGTAAGCAACAATCTCTGGACACTGAAGTCCAGACTTCTGGATTTTTAATAACTAAAGACTGTTGCTTTAAAATTTCTCATCTATTGATCTAGCAGCAAGTCAGGTTAAAATGTTGCCATTTGCAATAAAACATTACGGCTGCAGTAATCCTGGTTTTGGTAGTTGAGAGGCCCTCCATTCTTTCAGGATTTCCAGATTACAAAATAAGAGTGTCATTTCTGAAATTATAACTAACTGCTTATTACCCTCTTAATAAGAACACGGAGAATATTTTATAGCATTGTTAGTAATTAGATTTTGTGCTATTTCAAATATAATAAGAAACTCTTCTTTGCATTTTTTTTTGCAAAGAAGAGTGTATTAATATTTCTTTAGTAACTTAAAGAAGAAAATCTTATAAGTACAATTAAGATTTTCTATCTTCTGATTACTTAGAAAAACAATGACATCACTATATCCTAAACTACACACTGTAAGTTTTGTACTGAGCTATGTTTTACTAAAAAGTGTGGCGAGGTTTATTACTTTTCCAGTGAAGATTGGCTACGAGGCCCAATGGACGATTCTCTTTTTTGGGAAATGTACATTTACCTAAGATAGTATGGGCTGGGCTTGGAGTACATAAATTAAAGTAAAAAATAAGGGACTGAGAGAAAGTAAGAACATTTTTAATCTTAGCAATATTTTCTTAAAACACGGTAAACTTTCTAATCAAAATTCATTTTTCTATAATATACAACTATTAGAGGTGATAATGATAATACTAATTGAATTGTAATTTTATAAAAGTCAACACTACTTATGATGTTATAAAAACTAAAATGCTTACTATTTTGTAGTTATTGTCACTGTCACCATAGTAAAGCAGAAGAATATGTTAAGCAAACACTGTATTATTCTCCACTGGTGTTAAATACCCTTTATTCCCTACTCATCAATTCTTTGTCCTGATTAAATTCTGGACATTCAGTGACTCATCATAAACTTGGAGCATGTTGTCATTCAGAGGATTCAGTTATTGGATTAACTAATTAACTGTAGTTTCACTATTCTATTTTTCTAGATTCGTGTCCAAAGAGGAGGATTTTTCAACTATCACTTTTCAGGAACATCAAAATCATAGATAAATGTAGAAATTTATATTCCTTTTATATTCTTTGTACAAAAAAATGTACTCCTCCTCACCAAATATTTGTCTCTTGAAACATTAACCTAAAATTCATATTTTGTGGATATTTTTATAAAGCATAGTCTGTTACTTATAAAGCCAATTTTAAAATGTTTTAATTATAAGAGTAAAGAAAAAAAGTGTTTAGAGGAGTCTCAAGCATAGAATTTTTTTAAAATCCATTTAAAATCTTACCAGATTATTTTTAAATTCCTCAACATCTAGACTCCTAGTAATAACCACTCTTATTTTTTCCATATCTACCCATGGTTTATGTGCTACTTACACACTTAAAATTCACCACGTTGATAATGTGAATTTTTCTTCCGCCTTAAGAAGGCCCTTGTTATTTCTTCCTCCTATTCTTTTCCCCAAGAAGGATGTTTCATTAAGTAACAGTTAAATATTGTATCTTTACACCACATAATGTGTCTATATGTATGTATATACTATATAATCTATTTTTAGTAGGACAGAATATAATTATATAATAATAGCTAGCACAAATATAGCACTTGCTTTGAGCCAGGCATTCAGTGAAGACGGTACTATTATTAACCCCACATCCAAATGATAAAATTAAGGTCAAAGCATCTAGTAAAGGCCAAACATCTAGTAAATGGCCAAACATCTAGTAAATCGTTTTCTTAGGAGTAAAACCCAGGTGATTTGGCTCTAGAGTGTGTTCCTCAGCATTATGCTGCATTGGGTATGTTTCAGTATATCATCAGGTTTTCCTACAAAAACCAACCACTTTCAGTTTATTTGGGGGGAAATCAAGGTGAAATGAAGAGCATAGACTTTGAAATTAGACAGACATTGGGTTCAAATCCTGAATATGATTTTTAATAGCTCCAAACAATGGGAATATTATTCAACTTTCTGAACATCTGTATATTCAGCTGCAAAACAGGGATGGTTATACTTTATAAGGTGGTGGCAAAGATGAAATTAAACTATATAGATCAAGAGATAGAACCTGGCACTGTTTTGCCAATTACCTGAAATATTGCAGACACCTAAGATCAGTGAGGAGAGATGAATTATTCAATAAATTATGTTTGATCAATGTCCTAATCAATTAAGGATTTTAAAAAATCATACTATACCAAAACTTCTGGGTGGATTAAAAATGTCCATATAGTTTTTAAAATACTAGAAGTAAAAGACTAAGACAATGACAAGATCATAAACATAAAAAGGAAAGGAACAATCCATCCACTTAACTAGATAAAAACATAAAATGTTTGTTTATCAAAAGGCAAAATTTTTTAAATTACCTATAAGAGGGAAAGTTATACATAACACACTCAAGAGATAAAAATTTAATGTATTTAATTTGTGATGAGTTCTTTCAAATCCAAAAGGAAAAGACCAACTCCCAATTGAAAATAAAGAAAGCTCATGACTGACTAATTTACAAGAGAAGAAATTAAAATGATTCAGTCAACATATAAAAAGAGGCTCAATGTCAGCTAAAAAAATGTGAATTTAAAAGACCTCTTTTTCATATTTCAGATCACTGAAATTTAAAACCATAAATAATATCCAGTGTTGTAATGACCAGTGGAAAATATTCTTTATCAAGCATTGTTTAGGACAACTGTAAACTGACCTAGCATTTTTGAAAGATGATGTAGAAAAATACACCAGAATTTATCATATGCAACCTCACTTACACAGAAATCCCACTTCTAAGTATTTAGCCCAAGGAATCACAAAATGCTTTATGAACTAAGATTCACATTATGGCAATCTAATAATATAAAAACTAGAAAATAAATTAAATTACCATTAATATGGCACTTGTTCAATAAATATTTTTATATGTATCTTTTTAAAAAATAAAGTAGAACTCTGCCATGGAAGATGCTCATAGTATATTAAGTAGAGACATAGATGGCTGAACAGTATTTAAATATATATGTTATGATACCATTTATATATGAAGATATATGCTTCATTATATATCCATAAACAAAACTTACATATTCTTTTTACGTGTCTATTGTTTTAATTTCTAACGATGATACTTAGAAAAATAAATGTACTTCCATTTTGAAAAGTTAATTATGAATTTAGTTTCTCTCTTGTTTATGTTGGGTTTAAGTGTATATGTACAAATATTTTTAAGAAAAAGTTATGAGTTTAAATGTAACTCAGATTCTGAGGAGTTAGTGTAATATTTATCTCTTTACTGTTTATGTTTTGGTGTTAAAAGTTTATGTTGAAATATTTTAAGAAACTTCAAATACTTTCATTAACCTACTCTATAACTCCTTCCATGGGTGCCTAGGTGGCTCAGTCAGTTAAGCAGCTGACTCTTGATTTGGGCTCAGGTCAATATTTGAGGGTCCTGGGATGGAGCCCTGCATCTGGCTCCATGCTCAGCGTGGAGTCTGCTTGATATTCTCTCTCCCTCTGTCCCTTTCCCCGCTCTCTCTCTCTCTCTTAAATAAATAAATAAATCTTTTTTAAAAATAAAAATAATAATAGTCCTTCCAATCAGAACTGCCATTTTGCTTGTGCTATAACCATACAAAGGAAGAGGCAGAAAATGTTCTAGCTTTTCATAACCTAGAGTTTCTCTCAATCTCAATCTCTTCAAATTGTAAAGTCTGCTTTGAAATTTTTGACTATATGTGTGTATTTTGTGGTGATTACATATGTGTGTGCTTCTGTATATCTTGTATGTGCAAAAGATATTAAGAGAGGATATATGAAAAATGCAATACGTAGAGTGCATTTAAAATGAAGCAAATATTTAAGTTTTATCACTTGCAGGTAGTAGTATGGATGATAAAAAGGCTTTAATCACATGATCGCAACCACTGTAGGCTCAATGTAAACATCAGCAGCATCGCCTCTAAAGTCAAGTTTATAGGGTAATTACATTTCTGAAATGCAGGATCCAATGTACTGTTAGACTAAAATTCAAATTTTGATCAATGGATTTCAGGCAAAAATTGTTTGTTCTAAGATGTTACAAATTTAAAAATATGCTAATGCTTAGTTTTATACTAAAGCGCCATAAAACTGTGTTTCTCCTAACTGCTTCATTTCTTCTCCAAACTGAAAAGTCAACTCCAAGTGTACAGAAAAAGAAAATATATTCATGGTCTGAAAAAGGGCTAAACTCAGTCTAACAGGCATAACACTGAAAACTGAAAAAACATATTAGATTTTGAGTTTATTGTTATCATTTACTTTTTTGGTTGCATGAAAAGTTTAGAAGTCTTAAAGAAGTATGGAATAGTTATATACTTTTTTCCTATCTTGCTTTTTTAACATTTAATTTCTTTCCGCATTTTCTTCTTCGCATTTGCCTTTTTATTGAGTTTACAAAAGATAAAAGAAGTAAATGAGGGTTTGTAAAATGATTAAATGGGTCAAAGAGGAATGTGTTTCTCTGATTCTATTTTTTTTCTTTCGATTTCTTGTTTTTAGAGTTAAATCTTATCTTTGAAAGGTAGGAGAACTATTGTTTTATTTTGTTTTTTGAAGGAAGTAGGAGAAAAGGAGAAGATAACCCTGACTTAGGGAAATAGTTACAAATTTGTGTTGAAGAAGATTCTATTTTACTTCTGTGAATAATCTATTTTGTCTGGGGCATGTACAAACATACATATAGTAATGTGGGGTAAGAAGCCTAAGTATTAGAAAAAAAGAAGAACAAGCTTTCTGTCAGAAATCAGAAAGGTATAAGACCATGGAAATAATCCAGGTTAAATAAAAAGATAAATATCATTCAATGAGAACATGCATATTTTGATATATAATAAGATTTTATATTTCTTGATTTTATGTAGAAACGAAGAATGAGTTTACCCAAAACAAACAAACAAACAAAACTCATGTTGCAATAGATCTTTTCTCTGGAAAGTATTTTTAAGGGTCCAAAACAGCTAACATGTGATTTCCTCACAAATTATATTTTATGAATACCGCTATCCTGAGCTGCCTTAAACACTTTCTGGAACAAGGTGGGGTACTCATAAATAAATTAATTCACTATTTAACTTAGTAAACTTATATTGCATAGGCCTTTTAAGAGTTCATATTTTTTAAAAATGTCCTTTACTATTCACTCACACACATACAAAATGAACTCAATCACTATGTATATATGCTTATTCCCATGGTAAGACCAAACAAATAAGAAGACATCCCAACAGCAAATTGTTTCTTAGGGTTTGATTTTTAAAAGGACTGATTCACCATGACCACAATAAGTATATGTATTTGTAACAGATAACTTAAATTCTGAGTCTTTTTATTTGATATTTATCATAAGTCAAACACATATGCTTAGCAGTGGCACTTGTAGATGGAGAAGAAAATAGTACTTAGTAGAACAGAAGAGTTAAATATTATTTGTTGAAATATCAAAGTAGAAGATAGGAAGGGCATAGCTATGTACCCATGAAAACATCATTTGTTTCTGAGCAACAAAGAAATGATGGAGTGAATCGGTAAGTGGCAAAATAAATAAAGAAACCACGAAATGCCTACAAAAATGCATTCATGAAATGAACTTTCTTCTTGAACAGCAAACTTCTTGAACAGCATTTTTTACACATTTCAGAGCACATCTGCATTTTTTTCCACCACTCCCCAAATGACACTCTGTTATCCTATGTTATTCACTGAAACCAAAAAGCAAACAGAAAATTCAATAGGGTGAATTGCCACAAACTGACCCAGGATGCTTATTACATATTTAGATTCCCAGGTTCCACTTACACTTATTGAACCTTAGTCTCTACAGGAAGTTTTTTGCAAGTGGGCAAGATTTGCAAGCATGCAGTATGTTATAAAAACATGCAATAAGTTGTAAAAATTCACCCATGCTGATTAACGGCCCCCCTTCTAAGAGTTGAGAAAAAGAGGGAACAGGTCTGACTCAGTTATGTTTAACTGTTTGGTCCAGTGTAGAATGGGAGAAAATGTTCAAAGTTTCTGTTTTAATGTCCGAATAATGTACTTACTACAGTTTTCAGCTTTCCTATTGTCCCGGATCACTATTCTTTGGTTGATAGTGCTGAAGAGTGTTGTCCAATTAATGGTATGATAATAACAGAGGTTGCTGTTGTCAGTAATATAGATGTTTCCTGCACTGATTTCCTTCAGAGATTGGAATTGTAGAGAAGTGATGCCCTGTTGCTTAAGGATAAGCAAGGAGAGGCCACTAAAGAGAAGGAAGGAGGAAAATGGAACAATATTTAATATGTATATATTAATAAATATTTTCTGGCACATATTCTTGAAGTAAAATAAGGATGTCACATCTTACTCCAAAAGAATGCTAATAGAGCATAAAAAAAGGACTGAGTCAGTAAATTGTGATCTGAATATTATTTCTCTACATGCTATATATACTGAGTTTAAAAAGGAATCATTTGACCCCCAAAAAGAAAATGTTCATTTTTAGAAGTATAAATATTAGTGATATCTCCATTTCTGTGTACATATTTACCACTGACATATCCGCTCACTATTTTCCCCACTATCCCCCAAGTCTCGAGTTCTTTAAGGATGAAATTCTGTTTTAAATAATTAGGGGAATCTGGCTGGCTCAGTTGGAGGAGCATGAGGCTCTTGATCCCGGGGTCATGAGTATGAGCCCCACATTGAGTGCAAAGATTACTTAAATAAATAAAACTTTAAAAAGCTAAATAATTCACAACGCTCACCATAGCACATACCCTCCCCAATGTCTATCACCCAGCCACCCCAATGAATCATGGAACACTACATCAAAAACTAATGATGTAATGTATGGTGATTAACATAACATAATAAAATAAAATTTTAAAAAAGCTAAATAATTAATAAATGTTTATGGAATGATTATTCATCTACCTAAAGTAAGACAGTAATTCTACTCTATTTAATAAATTTAGACATGCTTTCAGAGGGTAAATATTACAGAGAATGACTACAGATATTTAGCTTTAATTTATACCTCAGAAACCAAAGTGTAACTGTAATAGTTGAAGAATGTATAAGTAAAGATAGGAGACATTAAAATTAAAGAGAAGAATGAAATTAAGCTAAAAGTTAAAAAAAATACTCAGAAGGCTTGGACAACTGGGGAAAGCACCTCTAAAAGTTAAATAACAACTATACTGTGGAAACAAATTATCATTCCAAGGAAATTGTTTTTATTTTAACATAGTCTACATTTTGTAATTAAATTCCTTTTCTATTCTCTAAAGAATCATCTGTTTCACACATTTCAATCAACTAATGAACAATATTTTACATTTTGGAGATCAAAGCTGTCCCCTTTTATTTTATTTATAAATCTAAATATACTTTGCTGCCAACACTCAAAATTTTTTCCATGTGTTGTGTGTGTGTGTATATATATATATACACAGATATATATATAAATACTCATATATATATACA
>NC_058405.1:168264646-168337702 GCF_002201575.2 Neomonachus schauinslandi
ATATATATATACACAGATATATATATAAATACTCATATATATATACACACACATATACCTAAATATATACTTATATACATACATATACATACATACATATTAAAACTCTCTACAAAACTCAGTACATGTGTATTCAACTGAGATGTAATTCATTCTCTGAAATCTGTGTTCCCATCATAACCATCTTGAGTTTATTACAATGTGAACATAATAATGCTTGACAGATTTTTAACATTTGATGCAATGGATAGTAAAATTTGGTTGCATGTAGAACTTGACAGACTGTATCTCTCAACTATGCCTTTTTATTAAGAACTTTTCCCCTTTACAGTTTAAAACCTCTTACAGCTATACCTGTTTTAATCACAAAATTCAGTGGACTTTCTGTGAAATATTATTATGGAATATTTGATGACAATATTGATTTAGGCATCTTTCAGATTTAAGTAGAAAAAATGAAATCTAAATCCTTTATGTAAATCAACTTTTAGCTGTTCATAAATAAGAATCTCATACAGATGAAATCTAAAATAAAATAAAGCAGTGGCTTAATAAATATTAACTCACACATTTTTATTATGTGAATTAAAATATTGATATTAGACTTTTAGTGTGCTTCTGAGCCCTGATTTTTCTGCCCACTGTTAGCCAGCATTTAACGTAGAGCAGTAGACCAAGTCCTGAAATATCAGCCCCATTATGCATGGTTCAAATGATGGCACCAGAGACAAGAACCTTCTGGTAAAACAGCATTTGTATCCCACACACCTAAGCCATTATCAAGTCATCCCTATGTTAGTTGTTAGTTATGATAACATTATGTTCAAAAACAAAGGTTTGATTTTATGCACTCCATACATGCAAAACACTAAAACTGCTTTAAGTGAGAGGCAGTTGAAAAATCAACTGTTTATTCTGCATACTTTACTTATTTATTTATTTTTGTATCCTGCATGCTTTAAAGCACAACCAGCGGTATGTTTCATTGGGCTTACCTTTGGAATAAAAAGTGGAAACCCAATATTTCTTGAATCAGTGAAGCTGAAACTTTGAGATATGTACACATGACACTAGTCTTGAAATCTGGAAGACCTGCGTCTCTGAACATATACACCTACCTATAGAGTACTCTTCCACCGATGGTCACCAGGTTAGAAAAAACACTGAAGTCGGTCATGTTTGGGGGCCATGACTGTATGTTCAAGAAACCTAAAAAAGACAAGGGCAGTAAAAACACTCAGAATATCATTACCTTAGTAACTGTGTTTAATGCTGAGTATCCTTGAAATATGATGAAAATGTCTTGGAAGATAGGAGGTAAAAAAAAGACACTGAATATTCCTATTTCGAGTCATTCTATTCTACCTCAGAGTTCTTCCAAGATTGAGTGTCTCACCCAAAGTTCCTGGGGCACAATACTCAATAGATAATGAATACCAAAGTAATGAACACCAAAAATCTAGGTTTCTCAGACACACAGAACCATAGAACCATATATGTAAAAAGAATTAAATGATCCTTAGTTTGATTCATTCTTCTAAAATCAAAACTACTTAGTCTAATTACATAAAGAGAAAAATATAGCTTTATTTTTTCTGGAAATCCTTTACTACTGTATCTCTATACTTATGACATCATTTGTCTGCCTTGCAGCCTAATGCATTCATATATATACCTAAACTTTCTCATTTGATTTTTCATTCTTCAATAGCAAATCCATATCCAAGTCATGTCTATGAGACCCTTATCAGCCACTATATAACAGCCCTGAACATATTAGGTGCTCAATAAATATGTGCCAAATGAGTGTCACATGTTATCCATGCTCAACAGTACTTCTTGTGAAAAAGTACATAGAAAAACATGGATCAAAAGATCAGTTGACACAAAAACAAAAACATATAAATGTTAACGATATTTCATTTTATAAATTCCATGGGCTTTCAAAATGTGCACAAATGCTAAGGAATAAAGACACCCATCATTTAAAATGACATGCATTTTTAAAACTAGAATTTGCTTTGAAAATAAGTTGCTGATTTCAGTATTATGTAGTATTTTCAGGAAAACACTAAAATTCACATAGTTCATAGGACAAAAAATGCACTTTAAAAAAAAATTACCTGTTATCTCTCTAACTGTCCGGAAGACATTCAGTTTCTCTGGGTCTATGGCTTCAATTGCATTGTAAGGGTCCCTAGAGAATCAAGAAGAGATGCAGCCAAATTTTAAATCAGATAAAGTGAAAACATAAGAAATGTTACTATAGTTAGTTCATTCAAATTGAATTTTAAGTAGCAATGGAAAGATTAGCAATGCCTTGTCCAAAGTTTGTTATGCTACATGTGAAGGAGAATTAAAAGGTGCTTTGAGGACATTTATGATGATATCAAATATGACTTCTTCTTTGAAGGCTATTCTAATTCTAGAGGAATGGTCCAGTTTGACTATCCTAAAGAAACCTACAAACATGACAAGTCTATTTATAAATAATTTTATTTTATTTTGCCTTAAAATTTTTTTCTTAATTGGGAAAAGTATACACTGCAAATAATTATGGTGAGAACAATTGCCTTTTGGGCTCCTCAAAGCATCCTGAAGTGCTAATAACACCTACAATTTCAAAAGGTGGATAAAAACAAGCACATGAAATCATTTTTTCTTTTTTGCTATATCCTTACATTTATTAGTAAATTCTCATAATATTGTATGAAAGTTACTCTTCATAAGGATTATTTAGAGCAATCTTGTTCCTATCTGGTTTATTTATATTTGCTTTTATAGCACAGGAAATATTCTTCCATCTTTATGAATCATACTAACATCTGAAACAAACTTTATAACAAACTTAATATCCAAAAGGTGTAAATTTTGGAGATTTAAAAAAATGTCATCTCCTAATGCATAAATATATTTTTGTAATTAATGTTATTGATATATAGATGCCCTATCTTCTCAAAAATGAATGTAAAGTACCTTTTAAAATTAAATATTTATTGGATTGTTTCAGAAGTTTTCTTCTTAGGAAGATACCTTTCATGTATAATATACTGACCATACCAAATAACTGCATACTTGCAAATAATACCAAACATTTCTCTGTAATCCAAGCAATATTTTCAGCTATTTTAAGGAATACCTTTCTTTTCTTTTAAGTTTTATTACTTTGAAAGATGACCTGTGCTATCCTGGGCAAATAGAGACCTCATATCAATATATACCCTATAGAGAAAAATTAAATACTATTCATTGACCACTTCTCCAAGAGAGAGCAAACCTAAGAACAATGAACTTGGGGTTTTTTTAGAAGCATGTATCCGTCCGTAGCAATCACCTGAGCTGTATTATTGCTGTGGACATCTGTTGTTTTACATCTTTGAGAACCTTCTTTTTCACTTGGGGAGTAAACAATAGGATACAGTGATTCATTAGATGTGGCCTTAATAGGGCTATCAATCAAGGTGTTCCACAGCCCCCTGACAAACAGAAAGGCATAAGGCCTATCTTCTAGGAATTTGAGTCTGAACCCATTGGCATTAATTCATCCTTGCTTTAGAACCTTGAAAACACTATTAGTTCCAACAACCTTAATCTTTGGAACTCCATTTTACTGGCTCTCTCAACTTGGTTTATCTGCATATGCTTCTATACAGTGAACCATCCTGTATCTTAAAAAATACAAAAAACAAAAAACAAAACAAAACAACAACAAAAACTCTGCTTGATTAAATACTGTTTCAATCTATGAAGTATAATCGATGCAATGTACCACTAGTTTAACAGGGAGTGTTTTAGAAGGCTTGGAGAAACACTATAAATGAGTTCCCCATAATTCACACATAATTAAGATTTTCCTCAAAGTGATATGAATGTCTCTCAAAAGCTTAAAGTCCAAATTAAATGTTCTGGCAAACTTGCTCTATTTATAACTGATACATTGAATGAAATACTATGCTTTTGATGAACATGAAGCCAAGAAATTAAGTTCACCATGAGGGAAAAATCTTGTTGTTATCATTTTTTAATGTGCAAAGACTTTTGTATGCAGAGAAAATATCAGCTCTGCAGTAGTAGAATGAACTTTCAACATTTGTTGTTTGATGAAAAGCAGTGTATAGAACAGCTCTGGTCATATAATCAAATATCTTGGCTTTATTGAGAAACACTCACAATTCAGGGCAAGCACACAATAATAGGGTCAGTCTAAACCTTTACTGAGAACACTTCCAAGTTGCCAGGAATGAAATGAATTCTGGACTGTTCATATGAAGCCCAATGGACCACAGAAATTTTATATACTTAATTTTAGAGATTCAGGACTCTCATAAAATAAGTTGACAGAATCCTACTTACCAACTTCAAAGTACCTGCAGGGAGTTGCATCCTGTAGCCACTTGAAATCCATAGTACTTTAAAATTGAGAACTTCCCTAGCTAAATACAGAGCCATGTGAAAGAACTTTATGTCCAGCCTGTCGTTGTGTTTGGTGATCCAAAATAAAGCTCAGGATAGAGAGAAACTTTTTATAATCCCGTTGAAATCGCTTTATTTTTCACCAAACCCATTATCTCTTTTCCATTGTATATCATCATTACACTCTCTTATCTAAGCACTTTCTTGTCTGTGTCTCACTGCGACCCAGCATGAACATGCTTATTGGGTGAGCATTTTGTTACTCTAAGTACACGTACATGACCATTATCAAACATGAGAAGAGACGAAAGGTGAACATTACTATGAATAACCCTGAACACAGGTTTGCCTGTGGTTCCCATTCTAAATAAAGAACTAAGAGTGCCTTCTGGCAATGACACCATTGTGCTATAAACTCAACATGACAATTAACTTTGTTGAGTTCTTTTATATACTAAAATTGTAATTGACAAATTTACAGTAAGTTTATTTTTTGCAGAAACTTGTTTTTGAAAAGTATAATCTCATCTAATCATGAATTTTACCTATTAGCTTAAAGAAATACCTTAGCTATTTTACTCAAACCATACATCCTATTAAAAAATAGTAGAAGATCGAGGGTAATAGGAATTAAGTGAAGTAAAACATGTCTTTAATTTACTAGAAGTTTTTTGCTTATAATACTTCATGCTACTCACATTTAAAATCTCTCTCCATACATGCATGAATTGTATACATGAAAACACATAATGCCTATGCATTTATAAGATGTCTTAGACTTACTGAATTAACTTTTTATCAAAACTTTCCTAAGATCAAGAGAAAGGCTTCAGGATATATATTTTATACTGGCATAAAATTGGGAATGAGAAATACCATATATAACATATATATTTGTCCTGGAAAATGCCTTATATATTATGGTTGAGACACAATAACATTAATTATAATGTTAGTATTAAAATATTCTAAGTTAGGTGCTATGATTAAGAAGAAATAATAATCTTCTGGACTAAGGAAGGAGTATGACTTATCATAAAGGAAATATTGCCATAAAAATAACTTTGCCTTTATTTGGTTTTCAGTAGTCTACAAAATAATGTCTGTTAGACTGCATGTTGTGCTATAACTAGATATAGTCATTGAGATTTTTCTTTAGCACTGCCTCCTCCTTCTTTGCTTTTTTTTATTCGCTCTCTCCCTTTTTTCTCTCCCTCCTTTTTCCCCCCTGCCTCTTTTTTTTTTTTTGTACCATTTATTAATGTTTTACAATATGCCAGGTACTTGGCTGAGCACTTAAAAATAATTTTTGTTTTTAATCCCTATAATTATCACAGAAGGTAGATATTTATTATAAACCCAATTCTCAACTTTACACTGGAAGAAACTGAGCATTTGACATGTAATGGAAATTGTCTATGTCAGAGCCTCAAATCAAACTCTAGTATAGTCTGGATCAAATTACTGAAGTAGGAACTTTAACTCTTACTTTCTGAGCTCATGTTTAAGAGAGGCTTTGTTACTTAACTGGCCAAACAGGGAAATGTAGAGCAACTGATAACTAGTGTGAGATTTCTTTTTGGGTGATGAACATCTTCAAAAGTTAGATTAGGATGATGATCAGACAACTCTGTAAACATTCCCAAACCACTGAATTGTAGAGTTTAAATGAATGGATTTTATAGTATGTAAATTATATCTCAATAAACCTGTTAATTGAAGAAAAAAAAAAAGAGAGGCTTTGTTTACCTTTCTGTTTCTAATCATCTGAGTCAATTTTCTATAATTCACTGCCACCTGGATGAATTGGCAGGGTTGTTTTCCTTGAAAGTCTGGATTAATCTAATACTTTGTAATGATTCTTCTCATAAATTTGTGAATATATGGTATCTATTGTGCAATGTATTATTATATCTTGACATATCTGCTTCCCTTTTTTGCATTTATTTATTGATATTTCCTCTATTCTGGACATTAGGTGATGCAGAATATGTAAAACCATTTTACAATTAGTATAAATCCTGACTTTTGATAAATATGCTCCATAAGGAACCAAGACTAAAATAAGAATTCTGAACTGCACTCTTGATCGTCTTTGTCAAACTTCCCCACCCATGGTTTACCTACAAGATTAACCATCAGTGGGTTGCTTTTGTTGGTTCATAATCCTTCTACTATCACAGAATTCTTGCAGTGGTTCTCAATGGGGGCAGTATTACCCCACTAAGGGGAAGCTGGGATATTTGCAGAGGCATGTCTGTTGTAACAGAGATTGGGGGACATTATAGGCTTTTAGTAATAACCCCAAGCCAAGAAAATTAAACGTCTTTCCCAGCAAAGGTTTGCCTCATGTCTTGAACAACCTTAAATGTCCCATCCAATTAAGGACCCATGTGCACAAACTTCATAGTTGATCATACCATGACTGTGTGTAATTCTGCAGTCAGGTTGCCTCTATTTGAATGATTTATTTCTGTCTTCCTCTTGTCATATAACAATATGTCTGTTACTTATTTCCTATTCCAGTGGTCAGCCGTTCCTCTACTCTTTATTTCCCCATACTTCTTGCACAGAATAACTTCTAATCTTACGTCTCACAAATCCAAACTTTCATTATAAGTAAGTAGAAGCTGAGCATTTTCCTATCGATACATATTTTATTATCCATTAATTTTCTTGTATTTTTTCTTTAAGTTATAAGTAGAGAATTAGAATCACATTATAAAATTATGTATATAGGTAGGCTATATTACCTATGATTTTTATTTCATAATTCAAAAGGAAGTATGAATACACAATTTATAAAAGATGGATGTTGGGTCTGATTAGAATGAAAACAACTTCTCTAATGCAATTTATGAGACTACGTTTTCAAATCTTTCCCCACACTGATGGACTTGAGGCCAATTCATTTATTATACCCATGTGGAAGCAGGCAATGTGAATTAAGTGGGTATGTCTTCCTATTTCTCAGAAGATGCTGTTAACGTGATATGATCTTTCATTCATGGTGGTATTTGGTTTTGAAAATAGTTACAGTGTGGATATATTGTTTTAGTAAATGTCATATATGCATTCGATTATATAGATGCACCTAATGTTGACCCAGGTCTCCTACCATTTGGGGCCAAGGAGGTGAGAACAGCAATGTAAATAGATTTAGAGGGTTAGTAGTGACTCTGGTAAATTTGGTTGTCCTATCTCAAAATGGCTAGAAGTCCCTGGCTCCAAAAGATTGTTGCCATGTAGGAGTATGTGCTAAGGGTAACCAAATCTACATATTTTTAAAGAGAAGTTAGAAATCTTGACCATATATTTATTTTTTAAGCACTGCTTGGGCGGAATAAAACAGATCTGGGGCAGAAAGTGTGTACACACCATTATAGTATCTGGCATGAACCCCTATTTTTTTTTTAAAGATTTTATTTATTTATTTGACAGAGAGAGCACAAGTAGGCAGAGCAGCAGGCAGAGAGAGAGGGAGAAGCAGGCTCTCCTCTTGAGCAGGGAGCCCGATGCGGGGCTCGGTCCCAGGACCCTGGGATCATGACCTGAGCCAAAGGCAGACGCCTAACTGACTGAGCCACCCAGGTGCCCCTGGCATGAACCCCTATTAAAAGCTACATTTTAAAGTAAAGAAATGCTTTATGCAATAAGACCTACTGTAATTTATTTGCATGGAAAGAAACACTTTGTTCTATTTCTCTTGCTGTTCCTATTTGGACATATTTATTCATAATGTGTTAAATTATTTTGCTTCTAGAAATGATGTGATACATGTTTCGAGTTAGGATTTTGAATTGAAATATGTGAGTAATATTCTTTATCTGTAGCCGGTAGCACTAATATTTAGGGATTAAGAGTAATATAGATAAACAGATAAAATATAAAGTAAAAATATAGACATTTTTATTACAATTGAAAGAATACAAACTTGGCTGTTTTCCCAGTTAAAACCAGCAGGTGGTTCTGTAATGAAGGAACCCAGAAAATGTTACAATTTTTATTGCTAAAATGAAATTCATTTATTAGATCTCCTATATTAGTACTAATTTCCTAACCTAACTAAAAGAGGAAAAGATAGATACATCAGGCCAAAGAAAATTTCTGAAAGCTCAAGAGAATTTCAACTTACTGATTTGTTCTCTATGAGATACATTTTAAAAGGAATATTAATTTATGTTTTCCTGAACTAATCAGTTAGGAATTTGAATCAAATTCCTCACTTCACATTGACACTGCTTCCCTAAACATATCTAAAAATATGTCAAGCTTTCTGAATTCTGCGGATTTGAGGATATCCCACAAATACATTTTAGTTTATATATGAATTTATATTGTCACATCTAAGTAGTTACTCAACCCATAGTCTATGTATCTCAAAACTGTGGTTTTTATTATCACTGCTGGTAAAATCTGCCATTTGATTTTGCTGGAGAAGAGCGTTAAGGGCAGAACTCATCTAGGTCAAAAGGAATCAGACAGACACAGCTAAAGAATCTCTTAAGCTTTGTCTATACTTCGTGAAATAATTTTCTACGAAAATTTCATACTGACCCATGAATCCCGGTGACAAGGAAGATCAAATTCCCATTGATTTTGGTGCAGTTTATGAATCTGTCAATGTTACTGGAATCCACGGTCTGAGCTGACATCAGTGATCCTGTGCCAATACCGTCACAAGCTGTAGAAATAAGACTCCAAGTCAGGGTGTTGAGAAACTTCTTTTCCAGTCAATACACTATTGCATTTTTATTATAAAATAATAGTATTTTTTCATTATAAAAATGAAAAGAGTTCATCATAAGAAATAAACAGTTTTCTAACAAATATAACACTTTATTCGTGCAACATTAACTGCTGGGCCTGCTTTAAAATATTTTCCCTGCATGATCACCTAGTGACCATGACGCATAAGAATCATATCTTATACCAAGTCCCAGGATACCCACACAACACATACGTAACTAAAACAAAACCTACAACAATCAGTACTTGCCTTTGCCACATAAAATCAACTATTTTCTCATCCACCCTAAAATATCATTTTCAAGACTTTTAAATCCCGGTCACTTGAGTAAAATCATTTCCTAGCCTAATGATGGTCTACAAACTATGGTTTTAAAAACATTGTTCTGGGCGCCTGGGTGGCTCAGTTGGTTAAGCGACTGCCTTCGGCTCAGGTCATGATCCTGGAGTCCCGGGATCGAGACCCATGTCGGGCTCCCTGCTCAGTGGGGAGCCTGCTTCTCTCTCTGACCCTCCCCCCTCTCATGCTCTCTATCTCATTCTCTTTCTCAAATAAATAAATAAAATCTTAAAAAAAAAAACATTGTTCTAATTAAGAATATATATTAAACAAAGTACTAATGATGTGAGTTGTAACCAGAATCAAGAGCCATTTAAGTATAAATACTTTTTTTTTTTTAAAGATTTTATTTATCTATTTGAGAGAGAGAATGAGAGACACAACGAGAGGGAAGCGGGTCAGAGGGAGAAGCAGACTCCCCGCCGAGCAGGGAGCCTGCTACTGCCTCTGACCCTCCCCCCTCTCATGTGCTCTCTCTCTCACATTCTCTCTGTCTCAAATAAATAAATAAAATCTTTAAAAAAAATAAAAAATAAAAAATAAAATAAAGGAAACCTTTGATACTTTGGAAGGCTTAATATCATTCAGACAATTTGGATTGTACTTTCATCCTGCTTAATTTAAGTTTCATTTGGGTGAGGAATTTGAGCACCACAGCTAGAAGGGATTTCTTTCTCTACTAAAATTCTAAAATAGGAATTATCTGCAAATTTATTTAATACTGACAGTAAATTTCCTTGTCATTTTATATATCTAATCTTTCAAAATAGTTTCGAAGACCTGGAGGGTAAATATCATATTTGTCTCTTTGCACCTTCATATGCATAGCAGATCATTTAGTATAGGGTGGCAAGCAATTAATATGGGTTCTTAATGCTAAAATAATCATGCAATCCCTTGTTATACTCATACCTTCTAAGATTTGCTGCATATAGAATAAAATGTAACTTTTTTCTGAATTTCTATCAAAGTTAACTCCCAGTTTAACCTGGATCATTTAGTATACATCATTCAAAATCAATAATACACACTGCTAAGACAGTTGATACTTTGGGGAACTATTCAAAGTTATGGAAAAGTATGTGTGTGTTCAGAGAGGTGAACTCTGCCAGTCCATTAAAAAGTAAATGGAAAAACCTTGGAGTACGTCCCTGTTCTAGCCAAAATAATCTCAACTATCACTCACCTTTTGGGCAAATATCCGTGCAAGGTTTACACATTTTAATCCCATTTTCTTCTACTTCCATCTTGGAACTAGGGCAGGCACGCACACAAGAACTGGAATCCACCACAAAGTTATCTGATTTGAAAAAAAAGGTGAAATTAGCAATGTTGATGGTCAGCAAACAAGTTTAAAACAAAGTACTTTAGGGCTTGACAATGATTAGCATCATTGATAGTATACATGTCTGTCTCTTTCCCTAAAACAACTCTGTTTAAATATCTCAACCTGAAATAGAATCTACAACATCCACATCTAATCCAAGGGCAGTGTGTGTTAACAACAGTTAGTCCCTGCTTGACTATAGCTCCGCAACCTGAATTGCCCCCAAGATAGAGTGAATTTCTTTTATAGACTTAGGAAACTATATGACATTTAGTTTGTGTTTTTCAATAGTTCCACTTCATTTCATGTCATGATGCAAGTCTGAAGTCTAAAAATACTTCAAGTTACACGAAGCACAAATGAAGCTGACATTGAATTGCCTTGGATCCAGAGAGGCACTTCATATCCAGGAGGATATGTTTAAAATGTGTTCTATCTTTCAGTGGAAAGCCATAGAAACTGTTCCATAGTTTTATACGAAGAAACAAAATGGAATTTGAAAGGCAGCACTTTAGGAAAGGTATACTACATAAATCAGGAATGTCTGATTACCTGATACGTTGGTGAAATATTTATGGCTCCAGTGATCTGAAATATGCCAGGACATTGCCTGCCCTCCAAAAAGAACCCAGATAATTGCGTCTAGAGCCTCTCACAGTAAAGGGAAAACACAATGCCTGCCAGGTCACTTTATATATATATATATAATTATATTATATTATATATATATATAATTAAGATTTTTTTTTTAAATTTACTTATTCAACAGAGAGAGATAGTAAGAGAGGGAACACAAGCACAGAGGAGTTGGGAAAGGAGAAGCAGGCTCCCCACTGAGCAGGGAGCCCGACATGGGCCTCGATCCCAGGACACCAGAATTATGACCTGAGCCGAAGGCAGACACCCAACGACTGAGCCACCCAGGCACCGCAAGGCCACTTTATATTTTAAAGGCAGTATCTTCCCTGTCAGGGCATACTGCTTCTGGCCTAATATTCAGTGGTATGGAAGGCTTCTGGTCTTGAAGGGGTCTCAGATCAGGAAAGGCATATGGTACAGAGATGTAAGTCTGGGATGTAAGTATTTCTGCTACTTGGGTCACAAAATCCAAGAGGTGGGGCGCCTGGGTGGCTCAGTTGGTTAAGCTTCCAACTCTTGGTTTTGCCTCAGGTCATGATCTTGGGGTCCTGGGATCCAGCCCTGAGTTGGGCTCCCATGCTCAGAGTGGAGTCTGTTTGAGATTTTTTCCCCTCACTCTCCCTCCCTCTCTGCTCCTCCGCGTTCACACTCTCTTTCTCTCTCTTAAACAAACAAACAAACCCAAGAGGCTATATGATCTTAGGAGTGTCTGTGGTAGGAAATATGCCATATGGAGTTATGGCAAGTCCCAGCTGGAAAATCATATCAGAGACCTCTAGGTTTCTAGAGCTAATCCATGCCATCTGCAGCATAGAATTATACACCTTTTAATAAACAGCTCCTTAGATGTTTCTGGGTCCTGATAGAGACAGAGCACCTAACCATGGGTCATTGATTGATCTTATAGTCAGAACTGCCCAGCATACATCAGGTTTTATTTGAACCATGATGTCATAATGTTGGGCAAGTCCAACAGGAATCCACTGTTAAGATGGAAGCAATGCATTTAAGATTGGATATGAGTCCGGGCAGAGGCACAAGTAAACTGCGTAAGCAGATAGCCCAGCCTCCTTGTGCTGGTACCTCTCACTCGGCTCATACCTGTGGCTGCATGGGGACCAAGAGAGGGCACTTGGGACAAGCTAACAGAGGGAGGACAAAAACTAAGTTTGGTATGTGGGCGCAAGCAGCTCAAAATGAACGGCAGCTGCCCTGCAGCCTCACTGAGGAGGGGACTAGAAAGATGGTAACGAGGAAAAAAATCCTACCAGTGGGCATGGTTCTGGGTAGTTCAAATGATCGTTTACTTTGTATGAAAGTGATCTGCGCTTAGAATAAATGTAGATTCATGAGCAGTGGCTTGCCCTGGAGGAAGAAATATTGGAAAATCTGGGATTGAAGGGAGTCTGGGGTAGAGGGATGTGTATGGATTCTTCGGAGTGGGCACAGAGTGATCATTATATTCCCAGCTATCCACCAGGGGGTGTCCGACACAAAAAAGGTACATTGCGGAGACTGCATCACAGCCTGTTCCCTTCCTGTTCTTCCTCCTTCCTGTCTTCATTCTGAGAATACTCCTCCTTAACAACCTAATCTCTGCCTGAGGGGAACTCAACCTGCAACAAGTGAATGTACTGTATACTATGTAACCATCCCTTCAGCAAGGTCTTCACAAGAATACCCCATATTTAAACACGTCTGCATTTTCGCAGCAATATATGCCAAATGGAGTAAATACAAATTATAAAGACCCTCGTATCAGTTAGATTCACATTTTGCAGCCAAATGAGTTTCAAAAAATATTTGTCTGAAGTTTTCGAATTTTAGAATTCAAGATTAAGGATTGTAGAGCAGTATTTAGGAGCTAAATGTCTTTGTTTTTCCAAGATAGTTGCAGTTTAACAAACCATGCCTTATGAGCAGGGCCCTTCAAATATTTGAAATTTACATAGATAAATACCGAAGTGTTTTAAATTAGCCTGTAATTTGTTGACCTAAACTATTCTAAGAAAGGAAATTTAGGAGTTACCATATCTAAGGAAACTGGGTGTGTAATTTCACAAAATAGTTCTCAGTGTTTAGCCACTTGCCACAAGTTAGGTGTTGAAAGCTTGTATGCATAATTATTCTTTTAACTAATATAAAAATATTTAATAATAATGACTAAAGTTGTCATTGTTTCCAAAGACTTGTTTTTATATGCTATCCCTCTGATTCTTACTCCCCATCCTTTTGATCATTATAATAACTCTGGGAGAGAAGAGAGCTATGATTATTACCAGCCACATCTTAAAGAGGAGAATACAGAAAACTAAATAGTTCATTTAAAATCACATGAGTAATATGGGGGCAAAGCCAGAACCCACAGCCACTCTAATCCCATGTCCTTTATTCTTCTTACTCAATCACAGGCACAAAATGAAGAAAACCATAATAGTGGTATGCTGTAGCTTGTAAAACCTTCTTCTTTTAAATGAATATATGGACAAATGTAGTGATTTTTTTTTCCAGTTTTTCCAGTAGATAAAACAATGAAGAAATAATGTCCCATCACTTATTTCAAGCAAAGAAACTGACTGGAGCAAATATGAAGACATATATTTACTGAATTATTGATGAAAGCTAAACTGGTTACTTTGAATTCTCAGGATGAGTTGTCAATTTTGTAAAGACCTCTAAACATGCCCTTCACATCTATTGTTATTGTTTAAGATTAGATTTGATATTAAAACTATAGTTCTATACATTCTATTATAAATAAGTAATCAGAAAAGATATTAGGTAAAAATTCATTGTGATTAGAAGCAGACCTCATTCAGTACAAAGCTTGCTCCTACTTAACTAATCACTTTTCTGAGAAACAGCAGCATGTACAAAAACACTGATGAATAGCAAAAACAGTAAGTTTAGAAGGCAATGACAGTACACTCTAACCTCAAACATGCCACTCCTTTGCTGAGACTTTGGACCAATCCCTTTAATTTTTTGAATTGCAACTTCCTTATTAGTGAAATGGTTAGCAACAGTACCTATATCCAAGTAATTCACAATATTGTTGCAAATTTTAAATTACAATAAATGTATATGATTTTGTGGGTGTGTTTTTAAATGATGATCTAATTAATTTGGTTATTCTTATCTTGTTACTTACGTGGGCATTTCTTGACACAAAATGCTCCATATGTATACTTTGCATTGAAGTTATGCTCCAGTTGAAAGGTGGTTGGATTGTAGACAAAAGTCTGGGGACACTGAGTAACACATGCTCCGCTGTCATTGAAATTCATGCAGGCCTACAACATAGCAAATATTAATTTCATTTAAGAATAGCCTTCATAATACTCGTTAAAGGAACCCTGCTCTAATACCTTTGTGAGAAGGATGTGTTCTTTACTTATTATATGTATATTTATATAAAACATATGTGTATGTTCTATTCTTATATTTCATAAAAAGTATAAAGCTTGACAGCTTTATAGTAAGTACTTATTTTTAAGTTCAAATTTGTTTTGAACGTCGAAAATTTTACAAAACTGTTTTCCAATGTCAATGAATATACAATCTATACAAAGATATTGATATTCAAGTTACCTATTCTCTATCCAGTAATCTCCAAACTAATAATTGATCTAAATTATTAAAATTAGCTAATAGTGAAAAATTATTTCAACTCAGAGTATTCAAAGGATTTATGTTGAGTCTTAGAGACTGGTACTAACAACTAACTCCCCAAGTCTACAGTCTAGACTTTTCTTAAAGCTGGTGTTTGGAAAAGTTCAGTGCCGTAGGTGACATGGTAAGCACATTCATCGCCGTTGTACAGCGAGAAAACATTGTGATAGCTATTTAAACTGGACTTGAATAAAAGGCTCTGGCAGGTGACTAGTCAAGTGTAAATATGGAGTATGTAATGCCAAAATGAAGAGAAGCAGTCTATACTTAGCTCACAATTAAATCATATGCTGCCATTTCCTATATGGTCTTTTTCATAATGCCACACCACTCAGTGAAAGCCATCAAGTTCAAACAAAACAATTTGTTTCTGCTGACTTATATATTTGTATTGAGACCTCAATTTGTTAATTTGTTCAAATGCATTTGAGAACAATTTTACCACCTGAGAGGTATTTGGTATAAAAATAGAATGTATGTCTAAGTACATAAAGCATGACTTTCAAAAGAGTGGATGAACTAATTCTCTTAATTAAACAACTTAATTGAGGAATAATTGAGGCCTTGGAAAGTAAGCTAATACACACTCAAGCTATATTTTATATTTCATCATAAATTGTATGTATGGTTATTAATAAGAACTAATTCATTCTGTTTCCTCAAAACATTTTCTTCATCAATTGTTGTTTTAGCAAGCACTTTATCACCAACATGACAATTCCCTGATGATGGTCTACTAGATGCATAATCAGAACGAGACTCACTCATGATACATTATTCACTAAGATGACATTTTTCAGGAAGGATCTATTAAAAAGCGATCTACAAAACTCAGTAAGTTTTAATTTATGGCTATAAAACTTCATGTGTCCTCATAATTGCTTTACGAACATACTTTATGCAGGGTTGTGCACAGATTGCTTGGCAACCAAGGGACATAAACTAAAGGAATCAAACAAATTTACCTTCCAGACAGCATGCAAAACAACGTTACTTACACCAAGGCCTCGGTCTGGCATTCTTGAACATTCTGTACCAAATGCCAAAGTGGAGTCATTGGACCATCCCATAAGAGTAATGAAATGAGGATTCTGAGACTCACCCAGCACTGTTCATTATGATAATGGAACCATGAAAACAAATGCAATGAAGAACTTCTAAGTAAAAGTTATGGCTATTGTTGGTGTTTCTTGTTGTTACTGTTTTGGAATTGTTAACACCTGCTCAGCGTCCTCTACATCAAGCTTTACCTCGTTCCTGGTGATAGGCAAGGGAAAAGGTCTCACTTCAAGGCCTGCTAAAGCATCTGCCTTAAATTTTTAACATATTTCTTTTCTTCTTCACTACTCACTTCTGCAATGTATACTTTTGTTTCACTCTAGGATTAGGGTCAACAAATTAAGTTTCTTGTGATGTTAAGAAAACTAAGAAATTATCTATGTCATAAGAGTTTTAATTTATGTTTTGCTTATTTTCAGAGTTAAGTGTCAATTTGAAAAAATATTCAGTTCTAAATATATATGTGTATTCTCTGGATATCTGAAAATGGGAAAAAAGAAAATGAATTTCTGTGTTCATTTTTAACAGCAAAAACAATTTCTTATTTTATGATTTTTAGCTTAAAATGAAAATAATGTCTGTATATGAAATTGTGTTAACTATAGCTCACAGAACTGGTTGTATTCAAAAGAACAGAAAGAACTGTATTGGGGATATTAAAATGTAATTAAAACATGTTCCCAATGAGCTATAAATGTTAATTTTAAGAAAAGAAAAGTGTCCTTTTCTAAAATAAAAATCACACAGATTAGCATATAAATTGCTTTAAGCATACATTGGTAAATCTTATAAATTATGAATAATATTAACTTATAAACAAAATAAACTGGGAAATAGTTAAATTTATGAATAATCTTGAAATCTATGGCTATAACCTTAAAATTTAAATCCAAGAAATGAAATTCAAGAGCCCCCACTCAGAAAACTCAATTATGCAACAACATAAACAGGTAATCAATGTAAATTTTGGAAGGATGCTATTAGCTTTTAAAAAGATATCTCAATATGTTCCTCTTCACATTCTCTAATACATCTCATCTGTATTGTAAATGACATCAGAAAGACATAATTCATATACTAAAACAGAACAATCCTAGTCAACCAATAGCCACCCAGTGAGGGAATGAATTATAGGAAGGCAGAGCATCTTTCTTAATCCTAAAATGGTTAAACTTGATCTTATTTTAATGTTAAAGAGTCAATGTGCCTGAGTCCAGCCAGGAAGGAGGGAGATGGGAAAAGTAGAAAGGAAGCTCCAAGACTTACAAAGCAGTCTGTGTCCTTCGGTCCTGAGCAGCCCCCAGCACATTCTCTATGACAACAGTCACTGACATAGGGCCCATAGCACCTGCCATCACACTGTTCTGCACACACCGTCCTTGTCACTGTGGAAGACAGAGATGGGACCCTGATCAAAGTCAGTCACCAAGAGAAACTTCTAAGGTGATTTGGAGTAGCTGAAAAAAGCTGAGCTCTCAGATAACAATACTCAACCCACCGTGGATTCAGTTCAGCTAACGTTTACCAAATGAAGTCTGCAACAGGTCAAAATCACTGTACAAAAACCTTCAAAATTAAAACATACACTTGTTTTTATTTTCTTTCTTGTTCCAGCAAACACTTACAATGTTTTACAAAACAATCACACAACTTAGCAGGAAAGAATCAAATTTGAAATAATTGAATGAGGCATTTTGGCAGGTTGCAAAAGATGGAGTCGGCAGTAAAGTCTATCCACAAGGTGCACAGCAAGGTTTTATGACAGAAGATATCCCCGGAAATAATCTAAGCCTTTTAGAGTCAATGCAAAAAGGGAAACAAACTTTTACATGATTCACATTATATCTTACATGATTCATATTAAGCAGATAGATAAATATAGATAGAGATACAGATACATGTATAGATAACTGGTCAGGAGTAGCATAACTGTTTCTCTTCTTGAGATTTAAGTGAGATTTTTACCAAGTTTCCTGTGTAAGGAAGAGAGGAACATCCTCAAAAGAAGGAAAGAAGGAAGCGAGGGAGGAAGGGAGGGAGTGAGGGAGGGAGGGAGGGAGGATGGGACGTGGCAGAGAGAGACACATTCATAGTAGATGCAACACAAATTTCCATTGGTCTTTTCTTATAATGTCCTTTGATCCAAGCTGACAGCACTATATTAGGGTATGCTTTAGTAAAAGTCGGTGCTAGAGGCTGGGCATCAAAATTACACCTTTGAGGGACACTTATTTCACTTATTCCAAAGAGATATTTTTAAAGCATTTAGAGAAATGAATGTTACAGAAGATGTATAGCACATCATATCTTGGCTCCTGTATTTCCACTTCAGTCTGATCTCCTTCCATCTTTCGGACTCGTTCTTCAAAGCTTCCTTCATGGCTACTATAGCATCATCTGTCCTTCAAACGACAGCATTCCCCAGAGTTGGTCTTGTCAATTTCTTTGGGTTATGGGCTCGTGCCTAGATGAAATCATCCATCCCCTTTGCATACTACCTATAGGTAGATGACATCAGATCCAAATCTGAATTTTGTATTGAGCAGAGGCATGTATTACCAGCTGCCTACAGAAGACCCCACTTAGATATCCCAAGATGTATAATAAGGAACGTAACTCACTTTCCCATCTCTACCAATCAGGCATATCTCTCTTCTTTGTTCCCTTCTCTTGGTTATTGGTAGCACCATCCACTCAGTAGCTTAGCTAAAGATTGGGGACGTGTTTTCTCTTTCTCCTTTCCCCTCACCCTCACTTCTCATACCTAATAAAATTACCAAATAAAATTGCCAAGTAATATTCCTCATTACCGTCCCATCCCTCTACTCCAACTTTGTTTGGGAAAGTAATGTCTAAATGATGACATAACCTTCTAATTTCTCAGATCCCAATTAATCCTCCATGCTGCTCTAAAAGCAATGACTTGAAAATACAAGCCACCGCCTATAAATCAGTGCTGTTTTGCAAATAAAACTTGTCATCCCTGTACTAAAGGAATAAACCCTGAGCAAGGGATAAAAGTCCTTCATCAATTAAACCATCTCTATCTTTACTAGCATTTCTCATTGTGCTTCTCACATCCAACAACACACAATCACCACTTGTGATTCCTGATTTCTTGTATCATTTCCAATTTTGATTCTCATTGCCTTTTTATAATGCTTTCCTCCATGCTAAAAACCCTTCCTGTCTTCTTTGCCTAGCAAATACTCATCTATAAGATCCAGTTCAGATGCCACTTTCTTTCTGAAAACTCCAGATATAGCTCTAGGATGAGTTAGTTTATCACTGTTTCTTCTGAACAAGGGAGAAAGTTAATGCAGATTCCACGTGGTCTGAAGGTCTAGGCTCAAACCCAAACTCTATTCTTGTGATATGGGCAAGTTATTGAATATCTCTGTTATTTCACTTTACCAGCTTTAAGATGGATTTGGTATTAGTACCTATCTAATGGGACTGAAGATAAACAGAGGTATAGGTATAAAGTGCTTAACATGGCCCCTGTTAATAGTGGTCAGTAACTGTTGCATATTATTATTTCACTTATCATAATACATTGTATTTTTTTTTTTTATGTTTGCTCCCCCTACTAAACTATTAGAGTAGTTTTTTGAAGTCCATTGTCTTATTCATGTTTTTATCCTTGGTGACTGGTAGTGTTTGGCATTCAGTATATAAGAAAGTAAGTATCCTCTCCAACTAAATAAATCATATATTGCCAATTCAATGAAAGTTACTTGTTGACTGCCTAATGCACATATCAAAGAAAAAAAATATGCAGGGGTACCTGAGTGGCACAGTTGGTTAAACATCCAACTCTTGGTTTCAGCTTAAGTCGTGATCTCAGAGTCATGAGATCTCAGTGTGGAGTCTGCTTAAGACTTTTCTCTCCCTCGCCCTCAGCCCTTCCCCACTATGCTTGCTCTCTTTCTCTCTCTCTAAAGTAAATAAAAATAAATATTAAAAAATGCAGAGAGTTAAAGACGTAGGGCACTAAAAAAGGTAAATAGACAAATATTAAAATACCAAGAAACAGAGCATATCAAAATCCAAATAACAGAATTACTGTTAGTGTCTACTACTAGATTTAAATGCTCCTTAAAGGGGCGACTGGGTGGCTCAGTTGATTGAGCGACTGCCTTCGGCTCAGGTCATGATCCTGGGGTCCTGGGATCGAGCCCCGCATCGGGCTCCCTGCTCAGTGGGAGGCCTGCTTCTCCCTCTCCCACTCCCCCTACTTGTGTTCCCCCTCACGCTGTCTCTCTCTCTCTCTGTCAATTAAATAAATAAATAAAATCTTTAAAAATAAATAAATAAATAAATAAATGCTCCTTAAATTCTGCTATTGATTGCATCATGATTCCATATTTTCACTTGGATCCTTTTTAATTGAACATGATTATGATATTCATAAAATAGTGCATAATGTTTAAATATGAACTATATTCTTCTATTGGACATGATTATATTCCTACCTATGTAGTGCAATCAATACAAACATCAAATAGAGTTTAAGCAAAAACAACACTTGGACTCACTCTCTGTCTTGTTTTTATTTTGTAAAAATAAAGTTATATGATACTTCTTATCTTATAGAAGATTTTGAAAAAGACAAATTTTAAGTCTGGATTTGTGAGTGCATTTTTTTTAAAATTTTATTTATTTATTTGAGAGAGAGAGAGAGAGAGAGGAGGGAGAGGAAGAGAATCTGAAGCAGACTCTGAGCTGAGCACAGAGCCGTTTGGGGCTTGATCCTATGATCAAGAGATAATGACCAAGAGTCAGATGCTTAATGGACTGAGCCACCCTGGTGCCCTGTCAGGGCATATTTTGTATTTGCAATTTGGGTAACATTAAATTTTGAAAAATTTCTTTTGTATTTTAATAGAAATTTCTACATAGGGGGCACCTGGGTGGTTCCCTTCATTAAATATCTGACTCCTGATTTTGGCTTAAGTCATGAACTCAGGGTCTTGGGATCAAGCCCCACCTTGGGCTACCACTTATTGGGGAGTCTCCTTGAGATTCTCTCCCTCTCCTTCTGCCCCTCCTCAGGTGCATATACATTCGTACTTGCGCTCTTTCTCTCTTTCAAATAAATAAATACATTTTTTTTAAAGAAATTTCTACATAGTAAATCAATTTGGTCTGTTCATTTACCTTCTTTCAGTTTTTGCTCAAATCTCATTTTCCCAGTGAAGTCAACTCCTGTTTAATCCTGAATCCTTTCCAAACTACTGATTCTTGATGAACCCTCCTCTTCTTTTTTTTCTTTCTTTATCTTTCTCTCTCTCTCTTCCTCCCTCCCCTTCCTTCCTTCCTTTCATCTTTCCTTTCTTACTCCATCTGACATATTTTACAGCTCACTTATTACACAGTGTGTTTGTTGGTGTATTCCAAAGTCTAGAACTGTACCTGTCACCATGTAATTTTAATTTTATTTTATATACATTATATATACACAGTACATACATATATATATATATATATATATATATATACACTATATATATGAAATATACCCAAACAAATTATATCCACTCTTTAACTCTTCATATTCCTACATTGGGCTTACATTGATATTCCTATCTTTTATCAAGTAGTATATTTATTTAGATATTCTACTTAGTAATTCATACTATAAAAAGGAAACACTTTTAATAGACACTTTTGTAAAAATATAGATCATATATAATTCCTCTCTTCCAGATTTAACAAGGCTTTTTTTTTTTTTAAAGATTTTATTTATTTATTTGAGACAGAGAGAATGAGAGAGAGCATGAGAGGGAGGAGGGTCAGAGGGAGAAGCAGACTCCCTGCCGAGCAGGGAGCCCGATGCGGGACTCGATCCCAGCACTCCAGGATCATGACCTGAGCCGAAGGCAGTCGCTTAACCAACTGAGCCACCCAGGCACCCTAACAAGGTTTTTTTGATGTGCCAAAGTTGCTAATTGAAACAGCAGACATATGTTAAGTAAACAAATTACTAGATTTGAAATAAGTGTTATCATAGAACAGTCTATTTACTGGCTCTAAGTTGACAGGCTTTGCTCAGCCCGAAATAGCACAAAGTAAGCATTAATAGCTTATAAGTCACACCATATTTTAATCTTAGACACATATGTCTAAGTGTTCATTTCTATTTTTAACTCTATGGTGGTTCAAGGTACTATACAAAATGTTTCGGTTTCTCTTCATTTATATACTTTGGTCTTTCCTATCAAATTAGAAAATTAATATAGATAATATTTATAAAGATAATTAACCATTAATTTATTTTAAAATTATTTATTAAATGTTCACATTAAGATCAATTCTCTGTGAGTATATTATTTAAATATGATAATGTTTTAAAAATATAATCTAACAGTATAATCTTATGTTCGGTAATAATTATTATGCTCTGAAACTTTAAAAATATGTACATTAAATTATTCATTCATATGTGTTGAGTCAACTTTAAATTGTTCAAAATAGCAATTTTGTCTATCTAATGGTCACATATCACATATTTTTTCAGGAAACTTTGATCTTAGATATGCCATTCTATTTCAAGAATATGTAAAGAAACATCTCTCTAAAGTCATTAGTTTTCAAAATTTTGACTTAAGATATTAATGAGAATTATGAGATTTGCTTCAAAAGCAGTTTATAATTCATTTTAAAAATAAAAAAGTAAGATACATTCAAGACTAAAAATAGCACTTTTTGCTATCACGGTTTTCACATGCCTTAATTCCAACTGAAAGTTCAGTAAGCATGAAATACATTCAGAAGTGTTTGCTTGACGCTGTGAATTGTGCAAGACTGTTGAATCTCAGATTTGTACCTATGAAACAAATAATGCAATATATGTTAAAAAAAAAAAAAGAAGAAAATAGCAGGAGGGGAAGAATGAAGGGGGGGAAATCGGAGGGGTAGACGAACCGTGAGAGACGATGGACTCTGAAAAACAAACTGAGGGTTCTAGAGGGGAGGGGGGTGGGAGGATGGGTTAGCCTGGTGATGGTTATTAAAGAGGGCACATTCTGCATGGAGCACTGGGTGTTATGCACAAACAATGAATCATGGAACAATACATCTAAAACTAATGATGTAATGTATGGGGATTAACATAACAATAAAAAAATTAAAAAAAAAGAGTTTGCTTGACAGGTAACAATATAAAGAGCTAAAAGAACAAAACAATAAGTTTAATCTCTAAATAGTGATGTGACACAGTTAAGAAACATTTCTTCACATTGTTACATGAGATTTATTTTTAAAAAGAAAACATTCCCTTTGTACAATCTATTTAATGACATTTATTGATTAATAGTACTACTTAATATGAATTAAACACATCAAACTATACTCATATTTTATTATGATGAAAAAACAAAACAAAACAGTTCCTGAAATCAATGAAATAACTCACTTAGCCTCCATGGGAACATTAACTTATAATTGCTTTGGTTATATTAATTTCCACCCTTGCCTGAATATTATTTCATTAGATTCCACCCCTCCCCCATATTTAGTATCCTTCCTAAATTGCTTCATTGGGTGCATTAAAATATTTCAGTCGAATTTTAACTAGCTTATTCATTGATGGTACATCACTAACTGTGATTGTCTAATATAGAAGGTAAAATTTGGGAAGTTAAGATGTTTTTTATATTAGGCTCAGTAAACTTGAGATTGGGAATGGAGGTTCATCCAAAATATATATAAGAATCAGATGGATAAAGCTTAAGGAACCACTCATTCCATAGTAAGGGGATACTGTTGAGAGAATATCTATCATCTCAGGAAATTAAAGTATTTGTAAGTAGCTTTATCATATCAGCACACCACTAATAAAAACAATGGCTTAATTACTTCTTTAAATATCACAATACCATGTTTAAAATTACTCCCTTAGAAATTTATTGTATTTAAAGAACTTTGACAATTTATTAATTAAATATTTATTATTGCTTTCTATGAGTTACAAAAAGGATAAAGAACATTCATAAATAATGCAAAACAGAGCACTGACATCACAGTGACAAAACAAAAAGATCTCTGCCCTTTAAAAAATTAAGGTTAAATTTAAGCAAAGTCTTGCACTGTCTTCTCCTGTTTTTACACTCTGCCACTTTTCTCTTCCTTCCTTATCTGCTGCTTCTTTCCTCATTTCCTCCATATCCTCAATCTCAGGGCCTACTGGTTCTGTTCACTTCCTCTACCCAGTGGTTCTGAACCAAGCTGTATAATATTAGAGCATCTAACAGGGTCTTTCAAACTCTAATAGGGGAATTCTTGTGTAGATGAAGATTTTGACTTGGTCAATCTCAGTGGGGCCCATGATTGTCCATTCAAATCAGCTCCCAGGTAACGTCACTGTCTGCTGGTCCATAGACCCCATTTTGAGTAGCAGGATATAGAATACTTAAAAAAAAAAAAAAAGAAACCTTACCATTTGCAACAACGTGGATGGAACTAGAGAGTATTATGCTAAGCAAAATAACTCAATCAGAGAAAAACAATTATCATATGATTTCACTCATTTGTGGAATTTAAGAAACAAAACAGGATCATAGGGGAAGGGAGGGAAAAATAAAACAAGACGAAATCAGAGAGGGAGACAAACCATTAAGAGACTCTTAACTATAGGAAACAAACTGAGGGATGCTGAAAGAGTAGGGGGGTGGGGGGATGGGATAACGGGGTGATGGGCATTAAGGAGGGCACGTGGTGTAATGAGCACTAGGTGTTATATAAGACTGATGAATCACTAAACTGTACCTCTGAAACTAATAATACACTATATGTTAATTAATTAAATTAAAATAAAATTTTAAAAATACCTGGGAATCATCTAATTCCTATTAAATCAAAATTACGTGCAATGTTCTAGGATTTGCCACTTTCAATAAACTCCCCAGGCGATTCCAATATGCAGTCTACAGTTGAGAATCATTACTCCAATCCAGCAAAAATGGGGAAAACTCTATAGATTATTTATACCATTTGATTGATTGACTGATTGTCCTTTATCTGAAATTTTACCACACTGACTGACCTCTTGCTTTAATTTCCTATTTGTGTTGTTAAGCCTTCTATCACTAACTGGAAGAGCAAACAAACAAAAAATTCAGATGCCAGCAGGTAGGAAGATTTGAGAGGAAAAAAACCTAAAGTGGGAACAGAAAACTGGACTGACTGTGAAGGCAAAAATTTCAGAGAGCAAGTATGAGACCGTCAGAAAACTACTCCTTTCTTTTACCTAACAGATGTCTATGTAAAGAGTATCCTAGACAGCCCCCAATTCCATTGCTAAACACATTTTAAAGCACATTTATTTTATTTTTATTTTATTCTATTTCAATTAGTGTTCAGTGACCTGCACCTTTACACTGCCTATATTGTTTCTGTTTATTGACCAGATTTCGACAAACTGTGTCCATGAAACACGTCGTGTCCATTAAATAGTGCGCTTCAATGGAATGGTTTTAATGTTACGCTGTTTTCAGCTACATACATGGAGGTTTGAACAAGAAGAAACATGCTTGGGTTAAGGCAGAGGTGATTTGAGTTGGATGGGAAGAAGAATTTATTGACTATTAGAGTGATAAAAACACTGTAATGAGCAACTGAATGGTCTTCTTGAGCCTCTATTTGTCAGTATTTAAGGGAAATCTCTTCTGGATGCTTTAGACATCCCCTTAATTAGAGATAGGGGGCTTGATGAAATGCTCCCTAGAGGTCCCCTTTAGTTCTATGATCCAATACTTATTCCCATGAATGGTGAAATTGTGACTAAAAAAAATGAACACTCTCTGTTGTGCAACATGTTTGTAGACGGCAACTATAATCAGGATATACTTCAAATGAAACAAATAAAGCCCTTGGACCATCCAAGAATACACATTACTTCTAGAGAGTGCTGAAATGTGCAGAAAATCAAGTTTAATGAAACTGACACCAAACTATACACCACTATTCATTTTCCAAAAGGAGAACAATTGGACACGTCTGTGTGTGCAGTGCCAGGTAGACTCTAAGAATCACATAGGAAAATTTAAAATAAAAATGTCTGTTCTCCAACATTGTGATTTAGTAAGTCTGGAAAAGAGGCCAGAAAATTTTTTTTTTTTTTTTTTTTTTTTTTTGCTTCTTATTGGGAACTCTAAAGTTTTTACAAGCAGCCTTGAAAACACAACAATTCAAAACCTCTGCTCTAAGACACTTTCTTCTTCCCAATGAGAGGTTACCCCAGGAAGGGTAAAGCATTATTTAGATGGGAAAGGAGAGGTGGAAATGGGTCTTAAACTGCTGCTTCCTTTCTCACATTAGCTACATCATAGAATGATGAAACCAATAATTGTTGCCACACAGACTGCGCCTCCAAGATACACAAGGCTATATCCTGATTTGGACAGGGGAGAAATTTGTACTTTAAGGATTTATCAATTATTTTAATTAACAACATATGGCCTAAACATTTAAAAAGGCTCTTAGGGAAGGTATTTAATTCTTTTTTTTTTTTTTTTTTAGTAATGGAACCTGGCAAAACAGAATTATATATATATAAAAAGTGCCTAGGCCTTGCAAACTATCACAAGCATACCCATTTTCACATCACAGAAGAAAATGTAATTGATTATCTTTTATTCCTAATTCCTAATTAGTCAGAACTAGCTAGGCCATACCATGATGTATACACACCCTCAGGTAACATAATGGTTCAATCTTAAGTGCACAACAGCCATAATTTACCTGAAAAACAGGGCAGAGACCCACAAAGCCATTACTGAAATTGACATTCAGAGTCCGTTAATAAAGTATGCCCAGATTTTGGAAGCTACTAATCAGGTTTGACCCTTGTCTCAGATAAATGCCTGGTAGCCCGTGGGCTATGACATGATAATGCTGTTAGTTGTGTTAAATAGGAAAAGAATCCTGTCTAATCCATTCTTCATCACTAGCTGCTTTATTCATTTATTTAATGAAGTTTTACTCAAACTATTTTTTAAAGACATGCTGAGTGATTCATTGAGGGACCTTAAAACTGATTTTAAAATACACTCTTGGCCACCAGGGAAATTCTCCCCTCTTAATTGGTTATTAACATCACCAAAGTTTATGAGTCAGAATTTGAAAAACCAGTGGTACCCTATTACCTTAGCTGTAAAAATATTCTTGAAATCAAGCATGAGTTCTTTGCATATACCTCGTAAGACTGTATATATAGGTTTCAAAATAATAAAGGAAGCATATGAATCTGAATAAGAAAACCACAGTGTTCTAATGAATAATTTTTACATTAGAATTAAAGGCTACACCTTGCATCACACAAATAAATGATATGTTGTCATAATCAAAATAGACCACCTGTCTCTACATCCAGACTTAAAAAAAATAAAACAAAACAAGTCAAAAGCTACCTTTTTTTGTTTATCTTAGTATATCAGGATAAGTATGTCCTTATCCAAAATATCAATGAATGGGAACAAAGACAAACTCTCCTACTCAAGTAAACACCTGGATGAGTTTCCTTCTCAAACTGGGGGGTGAGGGGGAAGTTGTCAATTTTGTGATGAAAATAATCACAAAATATTAAAATGGAAAAGACAGAGCCACACATCAGATAAACAATGAATAAATAGATTTGATCTAATGAATGCTATCTAGTCTAAATTTCTCATTTTATTGATGAGAAAACTGAGGTTGAAATAATCAAATTTGCCAATGGACAAATCCAAAATAATGTCCATCCATCTCTAAGAGATATGCCTTCAGAGTTTTCCAGGCAGTTTCTAGTTTGTTCACATCACAACAGAGCCCATGTTTAATAAACAATTTGGGAATTTAAATGCCAAATGATGCTGAAATGCTAGAACAAATATTGCATTTAATAGTACTAGAAAACTCAAAGCTATCCTCAGCTAAATTAATGTGCCCCTTTCTAATGTCAAATTTTTTTGTTTTTCATCCAAATCCACACTCATTCACTTTGTTTCTGTCTCAAACAAACGGATGCTCTTTTTCCTGTTTTAGGTTATTCCTCAGCCCTAGGTTGCCCAGTCCCATAATGTTCAAGGCCAAATTATTGCATTGGGAATTATTTATATTCTTTTATAATTAATGTCTTTCTTTACTGGCCATTTCTTCAAGGCCAATACTCAAGATTCTCATATTTAAAATAGGTTAAAAAAGTAATACTCCCTTTACCTCATGCTCTTCATTACCCTTAGAAAGCCAAGCCTTTTGCAAGAGTCATCTATAACACATATTTTTCAATACCTCTCAAATATCTATGCCTTGCCCTTCTTCACAATATCTCTAAATATCTCACCTGAGTTTCTAATTAGTAACTGATTGTTTATCGGGCAGTTCTACTTGAATGAATCAGTGATATTTTAGACTTACAAAGGGCATAGTTAAGCTCCCTTATTTTCTCTCTCAATCCAGCCACAAGACTATTCTCCTACATACTCAGTCTCAGTGACTATTTCTATCACTGATTCAGTTGCTCCAACTCAAAATGTGGAATTCATCCCAAATTTCTCCTCTCTTTTCCCTCATAGCCAAATCAGTTGGTTACCAAGCCTTATTATAAATTCTATTGTCTATCTCTTAAATTGCCTCCTTCTCATCCTTGTTCTTTGTATGGCATGTTCTAGACCCTTTTCTCTGCTCATCTGATGTCTATACATTCTTCAAGGATCATCTCAGTAAAAATCTCCTTTATTAACACTTCACCAAATCCCTTACCTCTAACCCCTTACCCTACATCTCCCTTCCCCTTCCTTCTTGGTGATCTCACTTCATGTCATACAGACTTCTGTTTTAGCACTTACCCATTGTATTGTAAGTTGGCAGAACAAGTTAATTATCCCTCTGTTACAGATGAAGAAGTTAACATTTAGCAAAAATTAACTAGCCTATCTCAGGTCACAGAATAAGTTATTATAAAGTGAGGTTTTAAATCAGTTTCCAGACTCCTATATATCTTCATTAATATGTTTACATTAAAAACCTCAAACAATAGGTGTCTAAATTTAAAGACAAAAGGAGGTAGGGGTGGAAGGAAAATAGTTTCAGAAACGATTTCAAATACAACATTGAATAACTAAAATGACCCACACAAATCTGCTTTATACTCCTGAAAAATAATTTGTTTTGGAGTCATTTTAACTAACAACACAATTATGAGTGGTGACTAACAAAAACTAAGATATTACACAAATACTCTTAAAGCTTATAGCAAAAGCCATAGACATAAGATTTTTTTATATTTCTCATTTTAAGAAATCTTATATGAGTTCAACCTACTGATTTTACAGAGGAACAAAATGAGGCCAGCTAGGGCCAATATTCAAGTCCATATCTCAGTAATAAAAAAATAATAATAATTTTGGAGTGAACTCCCTAGAAGAGTTGCACCAGAAACACTTTAAGCATATAAGGAAGACTGTTTTCAAAATATTACTTTCATCATATAGAACATATTTTTGAGATTTTGTTAAAAAGATAATCATGTCGGGGCACCTGGGTGGCTCAGCTGGTTAAGCGACTGCCTTCGGCTCAGGTCATGATCCCAGGGCCCTGGGATCGAGTCCCACATCAGGCTCCCGGCTCAGCAGGAAGCCTGCTTCTCCCTCTCCCACTCCCCCCCCCTGCTTGTGTTCCTGCTCTCGCTGTGTCTGTCTCTGTCAAATAAATAAATAAAATCTTTAAAAAAGATAATCATGTCTACCTAAAAGTTAAATTATACTTCTTTGCAGTGTCTTTTAAAAAAAAATGCTGTTGTTTTGTTTTGTTTTTAAATCACAATTTAGAGTACAAAAAAAAAACCATTTTTATATCATGGCTCAGTACCCATATACGTGATGAAAAGTTTTAAGAAATTATATTAACTCTGATTATGTGCAAAGCCTTTTGATACTGTCTTTTTTATTCTATTCTAATCTGGTCTATTCATTCTAATCTAACTTATTTCAATACAAATTTAATGTTGGGTAGGGACCACTGAAGGATTTTACAATCCACTAATGATGACAACCAGTAGCTTGAAAAAGCACTGCTCAACTGAATAGACAAAGGTCAAAGTAGGAAATTAGAGAAAATGGCCCTAGCACTCCTTTTACATATGTGAGGCCAACTGGCCTTCTAATGAATTGAGGAACTTAGAGCCATTGGAGAGGAAATTTCCTTTTTTGAAGTTTTAGCATGCCAAAGCCTATGAGGGTTTATTTTATTTCCACCATCACAACTGGAAATTTGGGGTAGTTAAGTCTGACTTTCTCCTATATGACACTATGTTAAACTGTGGGCCAGTATAAAACAACATTTGGGATTCTCTTGAGCAACATATTTAGAGAAAATAATACATTATAGATATTAAATAAAGCTTTTTAAAATAAAGCTTTTTATTCATTATTAATATACTATTAAAATAAATTACAATCTCTATGATGTGGGCAAAACTGGGCACCCCCCAATCTTCCTAAAGTTTTATAATAAAGAGGGTATAATCGTTTTATTATTCTATCCTTTTAAAAAATTCTGGAATTACATAAGCAATACACGTTTTTAGAGAAATGTAAATACAGATTTAAGTTTTTTAGAAAATTATTTATTCTCTTAGCAATAACCAATGCTAATTTTTGGGTGTCTATATATCCTTTTTTTAAAAGATTTTATTTATTTATTTGAGAGAGAGAGAGAATGAGTAGGGAGAGTGGCAGAGGGAGAGAGAGAAGCAGACTCCCCATTGATCCCAGCACGTTGGGATCATGACCTGAGCCAGAGGCAGATGCTTAACTGACTGAGCCACCCAGGTGCCCAGGGTGTCCATATATTCTTGACCTCCTTGTTACAGTTTTATGGTAGTATAAATGGAGTTAAGAGAGAACAAAAGACACAGCCAAAAGTAATTTGAGACATTAATCAAGATTTTTCTGTCCCCATACTTTCATTCTCACTAGAAATTAACACTCTTTTTTAATTTCAACAATCTAAAAGTGAAAATACATATCTTTTATATCATGGATTATAAGTGAGGTGAAACATTCTTACAAATTTCCTGTATAAATTTTTAATTCTTTTTAATTTATTAAAAATATTTTGTTTTAATAAAAAACCTATTATGTAGTTAAAAATATATTTTTCTTCTTTTTAAATCTGTTATGTTTAAAAAGACCTTCATCATCCCATAATTTTTTTCTAAATTTTTTTAGTACTTTCAACTATTTCTTGCTTTTTATACATTTAGTCTATAATCCATCTATAATCCTTATTCTATCTCATGCCTTTTAAACTTTTTTTTAAGTAGGCTCCACACCTAACATGGGGCTTGAATTCACAACCTGAGATCGAGTCGCATGCTCTGCCGACTGAGCCAGCCAGATGCCCCTAAACTTTTAATGTACAGTTCATCACATGTCTTTTGTTTTATGGTAGGGATCTAACTTTATTTTATTACATACTGTGAACCACTTGTTCCAACACTACTTATCGAATAATCTATGTTTTGTCACTTTTTTCTAAAAAAAAAAGCCAACTTTATAAAAACTAAATTACTATATAGATTTTAGTCTCCATCTGGACTTTCTATTAGATTCCATTGAGCCAATTCTATTTTGAAATAATACCATACTATTGATTAAAAAAGAGACAGCAAGCTCAAAATGGAGCCCAGTTGCTAAGCCCCATGTCAGCAAACCAGGACTTAAAACCTAACCTAATTGCAGTTTCGATCCTCCAGGAGCATGAACTTTAACCAGTCAACATGGAATCACCCGGGCAGCATTAGTGCAATAATCTGCCGGATAGACCCCTTCCATTCTCCTTAGGAAAGCATCCTTGCCTGAAACAATGCATTCTTTGCCAATAGTTTCCTTCTTTCCACCCCTTTTTATTGCCTTTAAAAACCTTTTCTTTTCTACAGCTCCGCAGAGCTCCTTTCTATTGTTAGATGGGATGCTGCCAGATTCATGAATTAGTGAATAAAGCCAATTTGATCTTTAAATTTACTGCAGTTTAATTTTTGTTAACAGATTTGGTGGCAGCAGCAGGATGGAAGGAGACTGCTGACAGCTTTGGGAACAACAAGAAACACAGGATGGTACCCCATGAACACACTGAATTCACTGTCTTTCTCACTGTTTCCTAAGGCCATGGCTACATTCCTTCTAGGTTCACAGCTCCACTGTCTTTGCATGGAGCTTCTGATTCTAATTGGCTTTCCAATCCAGGGCAAGTTGGTTTGAACTGGAGCTAAGGCTCTAGCTTTTCAGACCAGGTTTTTTAATGGGAAACTCCCACATCTTAATTCTGTCCCAAGATCCACAAGGGAACTGTTCGGGGCAATGCACAGGTCACGTCCATGCTGAGCCCCCATTGCACAGTCTGTAATTGTTGAGGTCTGCTGGTTCAATTCTTTCCCGGGTCAGAGGTTCCATAGAGGTTGTTGGTAGTGCACACAGAGCCTTCTCTTGGCCAGGACATAGTACCATCTCTTGGTTACTGCTGATATATGAAGGATACATGTTTGTTTGCCTTGTTTTTGTGTAGATAAAAGCTATTGCTAATGGGGATTTTGGAGACCAAAAAGCTGTGAAAATTGGTGGGCATGGGTTGAGCACTTAAGAATTGTTAGAGTGCTTGCCACCAAACCCAAAGACTTCTGTGTTAGAATAAGTTGGCCACGGAACAAGTTAGATTGATGGTAGGTCAACCACCAAATTCAAGACAATTTCTGTGCAGAAAGGTACACTGTAAAACACTGCACAATCCCAAATCCAGTAGCTCAAGTCCTTTAGGTATTAGTTTGGCTCAGAGAAATCCAAAGGCTTAGCTAATGGGATCCTTAAAATCTAAAGAGTCAAGTGCACAACCTTCTAGCATACCTGCTTATTTTATATCTAAGAATTATGGTCCTGGAAGCTATAAATACAAAAACAGCAACATCTTACTAAGCTTGTTTCATGTCATGGAAATGTATCTTCTTGGTAACTCTCATATTGGGAAACTCCAAAATATGACCAGACAGAAATGTGGGTTGAACTCCATCTGTGGCTAGGGTCTGACCAAACTTCTGCCATCCCTCAGGGGAATGACAATATCCATTAGAAGGGATGTTTCAATTAGACAAGATCATTCATTCAGGAAGTGCACTTAAAAGTAAGAGTTCCAAATTAAACAAACCCTTAGGAATGGAGTAACTATTTTAGTTGGTATGCAGAAGCTTCCAAAAGGCTTCAAAAATTCCAAAATAGTGTCATTAAAAGTTAAACTGCAAAAAGCTAATGAAAAACTAGACACAAGAGGTACCTAAAACAAAAGATTATATGACTGTCATAACTTTTACTGCTGCCCTCCATCTTCCTTTATTCAAGTAGCCATTCTAGTAATCCTATGTCTGAACTCTATTTGCACTCTGAGGAGACTACAAGACCATAAACAAAAGTTCACCAAATTAATGGTTTACGGGCCGCTCCCAGAGCTGATGAGACTGAGGAATTTTCTGCTAACCTGCTACACTTATTCCCTTAAACAGCTAAGGGGAAACTAAATTAAAATTAATTTTAAAAACCCTGCCAAATTCTGGTAAATATCAGAATTACATGCTTCACTTTAAACCACACTCAGAACCCACAGATGGGATCCTGGAAAAACTGGCAGAGGCCAGCTAAGGGTGAGAATTCTTACCACAGTCACCTCCCTCATATCTCTGTCTGTAGTACCCTGTAGATAAAGGAAAATAAAAGTATCTTTTGTATCCTCTTGGGGACACCTCTTGAGTCCAAGTGGTCATTCAATACTGCCAGATATATTTACTGTTTGTCCTGGCTGAAAACTGACAAGATATTTAAAAGAAATGTTTAAGTACTTCTGTGGTCAAAAGTTGGCCACATTGGAAGCTGATATTCAGAGCCCATTAAGAATTCTTTTTTTTTCTTTTTTTTCTTTTCTTTTTTTTGGGGGGGGGTGCTTCTTCCCTAAGCAAGTTGAAGGTAACATAGTTGGATGTGTAGATCAACCTATAATGTCCTTTAAGCTGCAATCCAATTCTTTCTTTTTTTAATTTTATTATGTTATGTTAATCACCATACATTACATCATTAGGTTTTGATGTAGTGTTCCATGATTCATTGTTTACGTATAATACCCAGTGCTCCATTCAGTACGTGCATGCCCTCTTTAATACCCATCACCAGGCTAATCCATCCCCCCACCCCCCTCCCCTCTAGAACCCTCAGTTTGTCTCTCCAATTCTTTGAAGAGTTAGAATGAACTTCCTTATCTTACAAATCTTTACAAAACTAGAAATAAAGCACTTGAAGCAATTCAAAGTTCACATATTCCTCTTTAGGAATACCAAAACCTCCCCTATTTATCGCAAAAGGCTTGTGAATATTGGCTTTAGGAAAACCTTCTTAGAGAAACTTGCATCCCTTCCCTGTGCCTTTTAGATTTAAATGTTAACTCTTACCTAGACCATGCCCAATTCCTAAAACTAAAGAAAAAAAAAATGGAGAAAAGAGGCTCTTTAAAAATACAAACTGGGGCGCCTGGGTGGCTCAGTCGTTAAGCGTCTGCCTTCATGAAGCTCAGGTCATGATCCCAGGCTTCTGGGATCAAGCCCCACATCCGGCTTCTTGCTCAGCAGGAAGCCGCTTCTCCCTTTCCCACTCCCCCTGCTTGTGTTCCCTCTCTCGCTGTGTCACTCTCTGTCAAATAAATAAATAAAATCTTAAAAAATAAATAAAAATAAAAATACAAACTGCTATACAGCTTCCACAAGATTACTTGTCTTATTCTTAAGATTAATTAAGATTCAAATCTTAAGTGACTTCTCCACAAATATTAGTAATAAAAAGCTTTAGCCATAGAAGGTATAAGATCTCTGTTTACATCTGTCTGTGTGTTTAATGAGTCCCTATATATGTGTTATAGAAGTGTAGTATTTTTCTACCTCTAGAAGGTATTACCAAAGTTAATTTGTAAAAAAGCCTATTTAATTGGCTTAAACAAACAAGCACTTATATAAATTTAGTATTCATAAAAATTCTCAAAAATAGAATAGAAACTTAATCCAAATGAATTTCAGATTCATGTGATCTGGGAAAATATTTGGTATTAAAGCCAGTTTGAGTTTCTTGGGTTAATTAAAACAGGCATGTATTTAGAGTTATCAGCATTAACTATAATACCTTTATTCTATCTAGGCTTACTAAAGGTCAAATAAATTCATGTAATCTCTTACCAAGTTTGTCAGCAAGGAAAATAGCTTGAGGGGCGCCTGAGTGGCTCAGTTGGTTAAGGGACTGCCTTCGGCTCAGGTCATGATCCCAGGGTCTTGGGATGGAGCCCCTGCATCGGGCTCCTTGCTCGGCTGGAAGCCTGCTTCTCCCTCTCCCACTCCCCCTGCTTGTGTTCCCTCTCACGCTCTCTCTCTCTCTCTGTCAATTAAATAAATAAATAAAATCTTTAAAAAAAAATAGCTTGAGATGATGGCTGACTTTGCCTACTGTATCATAAAGTTTTATGGGTAGTCTAAACATAATTGTCAAGAACATGTAAATTAAATAGATAAAAGTAGGATTTGGGGTGAGCTTTTTAAATAGTTTCCCCAAATATTTTGGTAACCTGAAACCTTAAAGTTTGCTAGGTTATGTTAAATGATAAGTTAAATCCTCTGAATATCCAGATTATTTCCAAATAAGATAAAATATTGAACACTAATTACTGAACATAGGTTTATCCTTTTTTTTTTTTTTTTTTTGGCTTCCTTTTACAAAGGAATTAAAACTATTTGGGTCTATTAGTGTGTTTTATGACATGCTGAGAAATTTTCAATGGGAAAGCACATTTCTAGAAATTATAAAAAGTATGTCTGCCAGTCCATAGAATATTAATGTAAAAGACAGTTTATAATCTCTTATTTCTTAGTTTTCACCAGAAATTAAAGTTTTCTAAGGGTTAAAATTCTAATATATATAATGAAAACTACTAGAAATAATAAGGGAAAGGAATTTTACATGTGTCAGGACTGGCTAAAATTAAAATGAATTTAATTAAGTAAATGAGTTTTAATATCAAAAGGAAACTGGTACAAAATTATAATTCAGTTTTCTTTCTGTTAAGAGGACAAAGTTTTCTTGGACTATTGGTCTGCTCTTGATAAAAGACTGTAAAGGTTTTTCTTTACCTTTTAAAGTCATATGTCTAGAAAACAAGAATTCTGTGTTTTGTCAAAATAATTTCCTGTGTCGTTTTTATCAGGTGTTCGATTATGTTAAGAAAAAAAAAAAAGAATCTTCTCTATTAAAAGAGCTAACGTAGTTTCTTTTTTTTTTTTAACAAACTATTTAACTTTCTGTATTTGCCTGCAAAGTCTTTAATTGTCACTATGTTTAAGTGGGAAACTAAGTATTGTTTTACAATGAACTATGTTCCTATTTGACCAACTGTTTTAAAACTTTCTGGTATTTTATAAACAACAAGTGTTGGTGAGGATGTGGAGGAAAAGGAACCCTCTTGCATTTTTGGTGGGAATGTAAACTGGTGTAGGAACTGTGACAAGTGGAGGTTCCCCCAAAAAGTTAAAAATAGAACTACCCTACAATCCAGTAATCACACTCTTGGGTATTTACCCCCAAAATACAAAAACACTAATTCAAAGAAATACATGCACCCCTATGTTTATAGCAGCATTATCAACAATAGCCAAAATTATGGAAGCAGCCCGTGTCCACTGATAGATGAATGGATAAAGAAGATGTGACATATATATTATGGAATATTATTCAGCCATAAAAAAAGGTAATCTTGTCATTTGCAATGACATGGATGGAACTAGAGAGTATAATGCTAAGTGAAATAAGTCAGAGAAAGACAAATGCCGTGTGATTTCACTCGTATGTGGAATTTAAGAAACAAATGAGCAAAGAAAATAAAACAAGGACAAACCAAGAAACAGACTCTTAACTAGAGAGATCAAACTGATGGTTACCAGAGGGGAGGAGGGTGGGGGGATGAGTCAAATAGGTGATGGGGATTAAGGAGTCCACTTACAATGAGCAGAGGGTGATGTATAGAATTGTTGAATCACTATTTTGTATACCTGAAACTAATGTAACACTGTGTGTTAGCTATACTGAAATTAAAATAAAAGCTTAATAAATAAGAAATTAATTAAAAGGTAAACTTTTTGGTATTTTTGACAAAATTCCCCCAAATCAAATTCTAAATGAAGTCTTTCTTTCTGTCCTTTACCCTCCACCCCCCTCTGTGTTCTAGTCAATGAAATTAAATATGTCTCAAAAACATACAACATTGTAGAGGAAAATAAACATCTTAGGTAACAGTTATTGGAGTTCAAGAAATACTCAAAATAGTACCAAACCAGAAGAGGGGGCACCTGGGTGGCTCAGTTGGTTAACTGTCTGTCTTTGGCTCACTTCATGATCTAGGGGTCCTGGGATCAAGCCCCAAGTCCAGCTCCCTGCTCAGCCCCTCTGCCCCTCCCCCCTGCTCATGCTCACTCAAGTGCTCTTTCTCTCTCTCTCCCTCTCTCTCAAATAAATAAATAAAATCATTAAAAAAAAAAAAAAGAAGAAAACCAGAAGGTATTCTTGTAGTCATAATGCTCTACTGGCTCTATCATAACAAAATTCGTAGGCAAAAGGACTTTAGATAAGCCAAAAAAAAAAAAAAAAAAGATCAGGGAAGTAGTGATATGCAAAACTTATATTTTGGGGTCTATTTTTTATGACTTCACCATAAATTAATACAGTGACTATTTCTTTTGAAAATATCCAATGTAGAGAAGCAGCCATGATAATATTATAAATTATCCAATAATGCATAAAATTTATATTTGCTTGAGAAATGGAGTATGTCTGATATTAGGCAATTCACAATTCTTCTTATATAATGTGTAAAAATGTGGCTTGACACAGAGAACTTGATAAGTATCCAGTCACCTCTCCTCTTCCTTGTCATTCACATGCCGTTTACTTAATTTTCCTCCAGTCACACCAGTTAAGGCAATAAATAGATGATACATCTTGGATTAATGCAAGGCAGAACTCTAAAGATGGTATTTTTTTCAGACTCGCCCAATTCCTTAACCATGAGAGTGGTAAGTAAGTATTTGCTTTTCCAAGAATGAAATCTCACACTTTTTTCTATTCCTGTAACAAATAGTGAGTATGAGTGTCCTGTTTATTAATGGACAGTCTGATATCACATGTAGATAATTTTGAAATTTTCTTTTCAACAAATATAGTTATTCTAATGACAGTCAGCTCTTTGGCTGCAAAGATATAAATCATTCAGAATAAATTGTCATCACAACTAGAATAGCAAAATTCTTCTAGTGGTAACAATTCCAGATATTTCTGACTGTTCTTTTCAATGTCCTCTCAATATTCCTTCAAATGTATAGCATCCACTCTATAATCTTTCTGATTAGATTACCCATCTCCACAGTCTGCATTTCTTTAATGTAAGTGCCTGACATTAAGCTTTTTGATTGTAATGTAAGTGCATGACATTAAGCTTTTATTTGCTGACACATCCATTTCAAAGTCATCCATCTTAAATAAACATATGGCAGCTGTATGGCACAGTTACTAGTAAAACACCTAGATAAAACAGACTGCCCCTAACCACGGAGTTCCCCCTTTAGAAATCGCTGGGTAAACTAGATAACTGACCACTCTAATGACCCAGCTTTCCCCCTCCTACACCCTAATTCCCACTCATATGCTTTAAATTCACCAATGAAGATTGAACCTGTGAAACCTTAGGCACCCTACCCTTGACCCCAGTAAAAGCAGAGCCCCAGCTCTGTGCTTTCTATCTCTCTATACTCATGACCTTACTTCATGGCCCTAGTACATGCCATGTACCCTGCAGGACTTGTGAATAATAAACCTTGTATTTTCAAAGTTCCCTGAGAGTTGTTGCTGTGGTGCACTTTGCAATCATAATAAGAACCCCAAGGGAAAGTCCAGCCACAGCTCTGGCTCAGGTTGGGGAAATACCTTTGGGGACTCACGGGACCAAGTGAGTACCCCAGAGCATTCCTAGCCAACAGCATCACTGTCCACAGGCTGAGACCAACACAGAACAGCTTCCCCAAACTATCTGTGCCTATGTCTGTCTAGGTCTATATCATCTATATCTATAGCTAATTACTGCACACAGACAGGAACACATACACACAAATATCTGAATCAGGCAAGGAAGCTTGAACAGAAATCATCTTTTTCAATCTTTTCATTGTATTAAGTGAGAGAACTTGAGAAAACTGAGGTTCTTAAAATTTGAGTTTGTTCAGGACCTATCTCTGGTCTCCTGATGCTCCCAGTTCAGTATTATTTTTGACCTTTACAAACATTCCTCATTTTGTCTTGTACCCATTTCCAGAGAACAGGCACAAGTTTATATACTTTCTTTATACCCCTTTGATCTTTAGGATGACATTAAGCAATATCTCCTAAATCTGTATTAACTGTATTATATGGAGGACTTCAAATAACTATATCTCCTGTAGTTAAAACAAACAAAAACATCCCTTTCTTTTAAATCTTTGAAAAACGTCATCAAATTACAGCAAATATTATCATCTTACGTCAAAATAAACACATATTAGGGGAGATTATTCTCTCATTTTCTACAAGTAAATTATTGGGTCACTTTTGGAAATGTTTTAGATGGACACAATTTTAGAAATTATGCAAGTAATCAATTCACTGTAATGTTTCCCTTAATTTTACAACATCTCCAGAAACTACAAATCCAAAAAAGGAAAATAGGAAATAATTGAAATCGATAAGAAGGCTTATGGACATGCAAAGTTATTAGTAAAATACAAGGGTTTTAATTAAAGATGTTGGCTTTTTACAAAGGCTTGCTGTTATCCTGATTGATCGAGCCTGCTGGCTCAGCTCATTCTATTTTCCCCATTTGCTCCCATTTGCTTTTCTCTGCCCTAATTGGATATTTACCACATCGAAATTACCTTTTTAAACAACATTTGTTCCTCAGAGGCTGTAAATACAATTACACTTTAGACAAACTGTATGTGTATGAATGTACATGAGTATAATTAGTTTATTATTTTCATAATTTGTCATTTTGATTTTATAAGCTACAGGAAATTTTTGGAAATTTCATGGAAAAAAGTACAATCTAGTTTTCAGCTGTTACAATTTCGTGCTGAAATTTTGAGGAACAAAAATACATAATTATTTTCTTAGATTTTTTTTTTTTTAAAGAATTTATTTATTTATTTGACAGAGAGAGACACAGCGAGAGAGGGAACACAAGCAGGGGGGAGTGGAAGAGGGAGAAGCAGGCTTCCCGCTGAGCAGGGAGCCCGATGCGGGGCTCGATCCCAGGACCCTGGGATCATGACCTGAGCCGAAGGCAGATGCTTAACAACCGAGCCACCCAGGCGCCCCTTCTTAGATTTTAATATTCTAAATTTCAGACATATTTTAGAATAAAAAGGCTATATATTATCATCTATATATCTGCATATATATATTTCTAAAGTTTGCACTAAAAGTAAATAGAATCCATAGGCCAGGCCAAGTAGTTTATTTTTCTATTATTAAACTGCAAGTTTTTGTATATTGCAACTACTGAAAGTAATTTTCTTTGTGCACAATATAACAAATTACCGAGGAAAATGCTAAATAATTTTTAAAATTTTCTAGCATATTCTATAATGTCTGTATAGAAACATTAAATAACAAAGTGTTGTTTGGAATAAGTTTTTACTTTGCCAATATAGTAACCTCCATTTACAGTTGTCTACAACAGGACAAATACACAGCTTGTGTTAATTTCAATGTCATTCTATTTTTAATTTAAAATAAAGGATTATGCTACTAGGGAGAATACTGTAGAAGTAAGGGGTGAATTCCACCAGAAGTTTTCATTTGGTTGAAATAATGCCTTAGCTTTAATTGATTTAATGGATATCTCCATGGACAGAAGCATATTTGTTCACTCCAGTAGTTGAAACATATATTCCTCATTAATTTTTGTGGTGTGATATTTTGGTTTAGGAGACAAGCATTTTGTGGGTTGTTTTTGTTTGTTTGTTTGTTTGTTTTTTGGCCTATTGCCAAATGTGCTTATCTTTTTCAATTTGTTTCTAAGCAAGAAATGTCACCTGTAAAGGAACTGAGACGACTAAAGCGTATATGGAGTGGGAATCAGCCTAGCAACTTTTAGTTAAATAATCAGCAGTTGAAGGCGTTAACTCCTTTAATGCAAAATTTGTGCAAAGGTTGGGAGAATCAAGCTGTAATATTTTTATATATGTTTTTCTCCCTCCTTCCTCAAAATGCAGTGCCTAACTGAGATGGCACCAGGTCTAGAAGGGTAAAGGAATGTGTAAAATGAACAACACCCTGCCTGATAATGGGAGGCTGGAGACAGCAGGCCTGATACTGTGCTGAAAGATAAAAAAGGACAGGCAGTATCTATTTTAAATGAGATAAGTGTGCTTCATATATCTTGCAGGGACAGAGATAACTTTGTTCCTTTAATCATTATTATTTATTTCTTAAAGCTTAGTCTCTCTCACACCTAAACTTAGAGAGCTCAGAGCTTAGGACTCAGCTCTTATGAATAGAGAGAGTTGTCATTCTTACCAGTAAGCTTGCTAAGTAATACTTGTATAAGCTTCAGACTTCACATAGCAGATAAGTTTGTCTCCCCTGAGATGACTACATTAATCCACTGAATCAATTTACTTAAGCTGTGCCGTGGAGCAACGCGGCCACGATTTAACTGAGCTGAAAAGTCCTTTCAAGTTGGAGTCGCTGCTTCACATGCAGTGCAGCTCTCAGGGTTCCATCCTAAGTTCTATTTTGACCTTTTGCCATGTTAACAAGAAACGACAGGCCCAAAATGGAGTCACGTTTGCTAAGCCCCACCAAGACTAGATACCTAACCTAACTGCAGTTTCAGTTTCTCCCAGGAGTGGGATTTTATTTTATTTTTTATTTTTATTTTTATTTTATTTTATTTTTTTTTAAAGATTTTTTATTTATTTATCTGAGAGAGAATGGGAGACAGAGAGCACGAGAGGGAAGCTGGTCAGAGGGAGAAGCAGACCCCCCGCTGAGCAGGGAGCCCGATGCGGGACTCGATTCCGGGACTCCAGGATCACGACCTGAGCTGAAGGCAGTCGCTTAACCAACTGAGCCACCCAGGCGCCCCAGGAGTGGAATTTTAAACCAATCAGTCTGAAACTTCCTGGTTAGAACTACTGAGGAAATCCACCTGATAAGACCCCCTGCCTTCCCCTAAGGGAAGGTAAACTTGCCTGAAATAATCCACTCTTTTAATTTCCTGTCCCATCCTCCTTCAGCCTATAAAGTCCTTCCATTCTGTACAGCACCTCAGAGTTCCCTTCTGTTTGCTAAATGGGATGCTGCCTGATTCATGAATCACTGAATAAAGCCAATTAGATCTTTGAATTTACTCAGCTGATTTTTTTTCTTTTTTTTTTCTTTCTTTCTTTTTAAAAAAAAAAAAACAGCATCTCTGTCAGAAATATTCCTGTTAGATTTACAGGGTCAGTTCTAACATTAACATGACAAAGGATTTAAGGAGAATGAATTCAGTTACTTCAGAAAGTCAGATTCAGCAGTAAAAATGGAACACTTGGCTAGACTCTTCAAGCAGAATTTACTTACTTTAAAATTTATAAAATTCTTTAGGTTGTCTAAGGATTTGTTTTTAAGGAATTTGTTTAGAAAAGTACTTTGTATTTTAGAAAAAAAAGATTAAAAAAATAGCTGTTGGCTCTGGAGTTGATAGTCTGAACATTATCAAATGCTATAGGGGAAAAATGACACACATTATTCAAATGTAACCATAGCTCACTGTGGCACCCAATCCAGTACACAAAATCAGTTGCAAAATGTTACTAATTTTTACTTGAAATGTACACAATTCCATTGCAATATCTACAGGTATGCATAGGGAGCTATTGTCCATAGTAAGCTGTCAATTTATTCACTCTCCATTTCACGAGATCTATTAAAAACAGAAACTTCTTCATTTCTTCTTTTTAAAACTCCTGCCTCCAGCAGACCTCTCCTCAAGCTTACCATTGTTGTACTCTGCATTTTTGTTTTGCCATTTCTCTATTCAGAGATATTTTCACTCTGATTACCACTCTGCTTCATTTCACCTTAACAAGGCATTCATTATCAGGGACTTGTTCTCTCAGAGCCTGATCTTTTGTCTCTACCAAGACTTCTCGCCATTGACACAGAGGATAATTCCTGGCACATTTTCTGTTTTAGGAAGAGACACCCGTGGGAAGATGTCAGCATTGATACGCTGTGGTGAGTGAAATGTATTCTTAACTTCAGTTTCCTGAGCTGACTTGCAGGGTTTTTAAATACTTTCACCTTCTTTCCCTAATGTATGGTAAGTCTCAAAAATAATTATCCACAGAAGACAGGGAAATATTTGGCAAATCATGAAGTTGAATATGTCCAGAGAAACCCTCACTGAAGTGAATTTATTTCAGTCATCGGAAAAGAAATAATTTCTAAACAATATAAGACTACATCATTTAGATCCTAAAACGTACTTTTGTATGGCCAATCAATAAAAACAGAATATTGTCAAAAACTTGCAGTCTTGGGGCACCTGGGTGGCACAGTCTGTTAAGAGTCTGCCTTTGGCTCCAGTCATGATCCCAGGGTCCTAGGATCGAGCCCCGCATTGGGCTCCCTGCTCAGTGGAGAGCCTGCTTCTCCCCCTTCCCCTTTCCCCTGCTTGTGCTCTCTCTCTCTCTCTCAAATAAATAAATAAAACCTTGAAAAAAAAAAAAAGAAAAAACTTTCACAGTCTAGATTTTCTGATTTTTAAAAAGTTCAGTCAGGGTTCAGAGAAAAGTGTCTCTCAAGTGGGCCTAAGGTTAAGTAATATATTTTAACTAACAGGCTATGAGAAATCTAAAGGAAGCCTGAAAAATTTTACATTTTTAAAAAATTTTGATCACATATGATCAAATTCAGAATTCAGAACTGCTATAGAATCTCTCACAAAGTCTAACTCTAAAAAAAAACAAACAAAAAACCCATATTTCTAAAATTCAGGTCTTACAATAAGTATGTCTTTGAGTAGTTCCAAAATACATTTTGCCTCGGAATGGTGGGCACTTTAAATATGGATAAGTAATTTACCTTTCAAGTAGCTCAAACAGGGAGGGAGAGAATAGGAGCGAATGTCAAGGGCAAGTAGCCTCCACTTCACTCAGGGTTTTTGTCTTTTTATTCCTCAGCTGTGGGTATCAGTAGTCTTCACAAGGTGAAACTAGCCTACAGGAATTTCACTTCCACATCTATTCATTCATATTTAAGATGGATTACGTTTTCGAACAGTATCTCCTTTAACTTATTAAAATATTAGCTATTATTTTTTAGGTCCTTAGTATATACCAAAAGATAATCTAAGCATTTCAACTACATTAATGCATTGAATTTGATTCCAAAACAACAACCCTCTGAGGTAAGTGTAATTATCTCCATTTTTAGATTTGGTAACTGAGATTTAGAAAGATTAAGTCAGTTTACCATGACAGAATATGGAAAGAACTGGGATTTGTATCATCTGGCTGATTTCAAATCCAATGTCCTTGTCCACTAAGCTGTGCTGTACAATATGGTATACAGAAAACCGTTTTATCTTTAGACTCAGGACACTCAGGTTGAAATCCCAGGTATTAGCTGTGTAAATTTAACAATTCCCTGATCATTTCCTCAGTGTACATTTCCCCAATTGTAAAATGAGGTATATGATAACTCTTTAATTCACAGGAATATGGTGAAAGTAAATTTTAAAAGGAAAGCTTTTTATAAAGATGCTTGCAAATAAATACTATTCTAAAGTTTATATTTGCACATATCAGATACATGTAAATGCTTGTTGAATTTAATTTTGATAGACTCTGTGGAATAGGCACAGAGACCATTAAGCCAATTTTAGGTCATAATAGCAAGAAGCCTAATTTCTATGCTAAAAAATTAGGTGAATTAAATGACTTCATGCTGATGTTTTGATGAGGCTTGATGATTTTCTTAGTCAAGACTGCCTCCCATTCCCACTTGGTGGCAAGTAAAAAAAGTAATTTAAATGTACTAGAAGAACCTTGTGTTTCTTAAGGCGCCTAAGGATAAACGTGCAGCTGCATCTCATGAAGGCCAGAGAATCAGTAGGTAAGAACTGTTACTCTCTGTCTCTGTTTTTTGTTTGCCTCTGTATGACTGATTTATTTACCAGGTTCAAAATGGAAACGTCCACTAGGTTTAATATCTCCTCAAGTTCAAATTTCTAAGGTAGTATAACCAGAATTTCTGGATCCCAAGTCCAAATTCTCTGGGGAGAGAATCTCATTGGCCCAGCATTGGCCAATATTTACTCTTATTACAAGATTTCTCATTCTCAACCTTTAGCACTTTTAAAATTTCATGATGAATAATTATTCTTTGTTTGGGTGGAGGTGGAGTGAGGTTCTCCTGTGCACTGTAGGATGTTTGGCAGCATCCCTGGCCTCTACCTACCAGATGCCAATAGATGCTCCCCCAACCCCTACTCAGTGTTGTAACACCAAAAATATTCAGACATTATCAAATGTCCCCCGGGGGCAGAGTCACCTCTGGTTTAGAAACACTGCCCTGTGACTAAGGTTAGAGCATCACAAAACAAACATGGCCTCAATGACTCACCCCTCTAGAAGGGGCTAGTTCTCAGAGGAAGACAGGTGTCTGCTTGGCAATTATCCTAAAAGTTGTCTACTATAAGAATAAGAGATGGTGAAAATTATGATTTTTTTTACTAACCTTTGTATATTTTTTACTAACATAGCCAAATCTCTTAAAATTAATTAAAAGTTTCAGAATTTTGAGTGCTGTATGAATTGAAGGCATATTTAATTTTCAAAGTTAGAGAACACTCATGTGTGCTGTTTTCTGATTCTTTTGATAGAGTGATTTCCAAAACTTTGGCTCCCTATCAATTAAAGAATGATCATTCAGCACTAAAATATTACTACTACTACTACAAAAGAACAATTTGTACTATATTTTTCTATTCTACAAAAATACATATAAAATGCAACAAATATTGACTAAGATAGTTTTATTTGATTTCATTCACTAAGAGTATCATTAAAAGTACTACATGGGACTTCTGATCCAGAAAAAATGGCATATGCCTCCTTTTCCCTGCCCTTCCTTACTAAGAACAGCTATACCGTGGAAATAATGCAAAAGGCAATAATGCAAAGGAGAACTCTGAAAGGTGTTGAGACAAAGGCAGACTGGTTTGGGACCCTCAACTGGAGGAACAACACAGTAGTAGGCATCTTATGTCTCCCTACCCAACAGAAGAAAGGAATCCAAACTAGCATTCCCTAAATGGAAGCTAGCAACCGAAAGCAGCCCAGGTAGGCTTAGGCATTCCCCAGATTTAACTTGTGGGCCTCAAGAATGCAAGGTGAGGTTGGCTAGCCTGAGAGTCCCCTCTCCCTCCAGAAGACCAGGGGTGGGTGGGGGGACCCACCAGAGGGGCCCAGCCACAACCAGCAGCCAACCTGGGAAGTGTCATTGATCTCTTGGTAAAATAAGTAAGTGAATGAGTAAAAATTCATTTTTAAATTTGACAACTCAGAAGTTTTTTGCCGTGAGAGGACCTGAGGACCTCTACACACTTCCACAATTTCCATGGTTACTTACCACTTCATCACAGAGTATTACAACCATTCTTCTTTATTTTAGAAATCTTGACTCTGTGCAAATGGCCACATCAATGTTATTTCAGCATCATGTGCAACTCGATTTCAACTACTTTGCTATTAAAACACTGTCTACAAATATTGTAGTGAATTTATTTCACATATTAATCTAATCTTTACAATCCTGCTTAAAATTCTTGCCAAAACATAGCTGCCATAAAACAGTATTTCTGTCAAATAAGTTAACTTAAGTCTACACTGAGATACTATGTTTCATCTAACTTTTTGACAAAGACCGGAAAGTTTGATAATACACTGTTTTACCCAGGGAATAGGGAAACAGGCATTCACACACATTGCTTCTTGCAGAGAAAACTTTTACAAACTTTACAGAGAACAAGATTTCCATGTTAGTGATCTCTATCAAACTGCATAAACACATGTCCTTGACCTTGTAATTACCACTTCCAGGAATTAACACTACAAGTGAATTCATGCATATATGCATGGAATAAAAAAAAATCAAGGTTCATTATAGCATGTAAAGCATGCTAGCATTTGAGTGAAAAATGGGCTGGAACATACACATGTTTCCTACTGTGTGCATAAATAGTCTCTGGAAGAATACACAAAAGTGGCCAGTAACATTTTGTTGCCTAGGGGTGGCTGAAGGACAGAGGCAGAACAAAAGTGGGAAGACATTTTTACTTTATGTTCTTTTATATTTTATGAATGTTGAACACGAAAATGTCCATGAATTATTTTTTTTAAAAAAGAAAGAAATCATTTACCAAAGAGAATATTTTTTCCTATACCTGTTTCTTTGGTGGCTTACAGTAAAGTAATTACTTTTGTATTTCCTTATTGAAACAGAACCTAACAAATATGAAATGAGACAAATTAGAAATATCTGGACTTCCATCCAACAGTATAATAAATTTCCACAATATCTAATATTTGTATATTCATACTTTTGATAACATTCTCTGTGTCTTCTATGCTAATAAAGGAATAAATTTCAAATTGCCACCACACTGGTTTCCATATATTATTCCAGCTGTTGTTATTGCAGCAGGAAGAAAAATCTTTACCACTTATATAGAGCATTTTGTTTTTCCTTTTTAAAGAAACCATTTATCCTTAAGATTAGTAAAAATTCAGTGCTGATTTAAGTATGGCTTTAAGAATGCTGAAAAAAATAGATACTTGTCTTTGTATTCAATATACTTTGTTTTTAAATGTCTTAGCAATGATGATAACTTATATTTACTTTAATGACTAATGCAAGAAACAATATAGGCAAGGGCAAGATACACTGTTATTTAATAGTTAATCTATATCCATAATTCATATAGTTAATATCTCTGTGCCTAGAATAGAGTGGAGACACAGTGCTCTGTTTTTTCTCTCTCTTTTTCTTTTTCTAATAAATGAATGGTGTTATAACTACTGGGGAAAAGTACTGAGATATTCGGTTAAGCTCAAATGGAGTTACTATTTTGTACACATTTGGATTTCCTACTTTCTCTGTTATACAGACTCTTAAAACATGGGTAATATCAGCACATCTGTGTTGTTGATAGCATTAACCTGGAAACCACAAAGAAATGTAAGAAACAATTATATATTATGTTTCACTTGAAAGCTATGAAATTAGGTAGTTTACTTGAATAGAAGCAAATCCACCAAAAGCAGCAAAAGCTCATTTTCATGTTTCTGATGACCCAGAAGTGTGAAAAGCATCAATTATTAAAATTTCTTGACCATTTCAAGCCCATGCCTTCTCAGTGTTGAACACTTACAGGTCTGGCAATGATTTTCTGTGGGTCCCCAGCATCGGCCAGTACAGGACTTATGACAACGTCCACCTGTAGAATAGGAAAAAGCACATATACATTATAATCTTTCACTCTTTGACTAGAAGCAACTCTTCAATGAAAATATTCTTGCTCCTTTATGGGGATTTTTATGTTATACTATAGTTGAAACATAGCTCATAAAATTGCCCACTTGAGTTGAATGTCAAATGCATATGAAGCTGAAATACAATCTCCTGATACTCAAAATCTTCTCATCATTTTATAAGAAGTTTCAAGCATTTAGGGGCACCTGGGTGGCCCAGTGTGTTAAGCATCCAACTCTTGATTTGGCTCAGGTCATGATCTCAGGGTTGTAGGATTGAAGCCCAGAGCCCCACATAGAGCCCAGAGTCAGGCTCTGCACTCAGCAGGGAGTCTGCTTGAGATTCTTTCTCTCCCTCTGACCCCCCAATCCCCCGCACTTGTGCTCTCTCTCTCTCTCTCAAATAAATAAATGTTTTTAAAAAGTTTCAAGCATTTAAAACACAAACTTCTTAGAAAGTTTAATTTCAGTTATTTGATACCCTCTTTTAAAAATTTTGTTGATACCACCTTCATTTTCAAATACAAACTTTTATCTCCTATAGCAGTATCTTCCTCTTAAGGACTTTGCTACTCTAGGTATTTGGCTCAGCAAATAGTTGTCCCACAGAGAAATTCTCCTAAGGACTCAGCAAAAGAATATTAGCTAGGAGAAATCATATATAATGACTTTCTTTGAAGGTTGCTTCTGAATTTCATAGGTTCGTTCTAAGTATTTGTGGGTATAAAGGTATAAAAGTGCTTATTTTTAGAATAAAAAAGTACACCTGAAAATCTATTAAAGACTAAAGCTTTTCTATAACATAACTCTTATTAAACTTTCTCTTAATTTTCTAATATTAATTGTGAATGGGTATATGTCTATATAAGATGTGTATTCTAATGTAATAAACTATATTGTAAAAATTATGAAATAGAGTTATATCAAATGTTTCCTTCTTTCTTTGACTCATAGGTTACAACTCTTCAACTTGAAAGATCTTACAACTTGGGCAGTTTTTTTGTTGTTGCTGTTGTCTTGTTTTGTTTTTCTCTCTCTCCTTAAGAGACTGCCTGAGTGAACTTGTTATGTTAAATGCTCTCACAGTTAAGGAGCAGATTCAGCAGACACACTTTCTCAGGCTGAACCTCAGACCATCCAAATGGTCTACCCTTCTGCAAGTGAACAGTATTATTTCCAAGTTAATATAACACTTAGGCTCAATTCCAGTCACCTTCTTGAAAGTATCAGGATCCTTGCCACAAAAGAGTTTATTAAAGGCAATTCTGTTTGTGAAGCACTGTAGCTGACATCACCAGCATATAATATCCTGTCACTCTGCCATCTGTTTATTTAGATCCAAACACATTATAACTACATAATGCAAGCTCATTCTAGCTGACAGGAAAAGGACTCCATCTGGCCTGAACAATATAACTTTAATCAGTGATAATGATAATTATTATTAAAAACCTACTGGAGCTCTTTTGTACAATGCTAATAAATCTAATTTGATTTATACCAGCGGAAATTAGAAAGGGCTGTGAGACAAAATGGGAAGCAGAGAAAACTCTGAGTACAAACTTTTTATGAGAAAGTAGCTAAGGTTAATATATTTCTTTAGATGTGTTAAAATCTTTTAAATCAACCCATTAAGTGGTCTGTTAATTAAAGATATCTGAAGCAGAAGATGATCTACTATTTAATCTATGACTTCTTTAATTGTGTTAGAGGCTAGTGAAATATTTAGCTGTATTCACTGTGATCAGAGCACTCTCGGTAGCTGGGGGGGGGGGAAGCTAAGTAATAGTGGACATTTTAATATACTCAGTGTTCCATTTTTATTAGATTATATATTTTCTACCTTCTTATTCTTTCAGTTTTGATTGAGCACCCCAAGACCTATGCCTAGATCCAGTATAAAAAGGAATATTACTAGAAATTTGGTTTATGGTTCTTGACAAAGTATCATGACAAGAGCCACCTAGTTGGAAACAAATGATCTAGTACCCCCCCCACACACAAAGTTTAAATAATTTAACCTTCACTATGTACATGTTGTTAGGAAATTTTGTTTGTTAGTGTCCATTTTTTATTCAGATTTAAACAAAAATATCTATTACTGCTATAAAAGGAAGCTAACAACAACCGCCCCTCTTCTGGGATTTTACTCAGTCTTGTATTCCCTTCAACCCTTTTGGAAACCAAGAGGAGGAGGATCACTTGGCTCACACATTTCAGAATTCTATTACTACGCACATGGGAGGAACCATGACCTCAGTGTGCTCCACAAATTGTTGCTCATTCTGGCCTGCGCTTCATTTGACTGTCTTTGACTCTTTGGAATCTGCCGACACATTCAGTTCAGCTTTAGTCTTCAAACCCGTGCCATATGTGGCCCTTGGGAAAACACTATTTTCACTGAGTTGTTGCAATTCAGTAAGTGTCAAAATATCTGCAAAATCTGGAGGTATTTCTGAATTAACGTACTTGCCATACTTTCATGCCTGCAACCTTAGTTTGATTCTTGTAGGCAACTGGGTAGTGTAGTTTAATATGCTTTAAAATATGCTTTTAGGTTTTTGTTTTCAACATTTCTGCTGCACACAAGTGTCAAAAAATGAGAAGGTAGGTGAGGGGTTTCCTTATTAACTACCTATCTAGAATAGGAAAAATGAAACAAAACAAAAAACAACTACAATTTTTTTCCCCCTACCTTCTTCCCATCTATTTATCCAAAAGTATTTTTTCAGTTCCTTCTGCATCTGTGTATTAGGAACTATGTTAAGTATCGAAACAGACATGGTGACTTCTCTAATAGAGTTTAGAATTAATTTAGCATTATTTTAAAGGGAAAGGATTTTGGTTACTCTGTATCTAATGTTCACCTTCTATGGGGTTTAAGGAAAGAAGCCAACAAATCTAAATTTTTAACAGTCCTCTTACTCAGGCAAGAAGAGTTGGATGCAGCCAGGTTGAGTTGGACCATTTCCAATGTAATGCCTGGTGGCTTGGAAGTCCACTCCATTCCTTATACAGTGATTTATCTATATGACATCTAAAATGAGATCAGCCCGGAGCATTTCAGTGGAGAGGATAAGTATGGCCCATGAAGGATCCCCTGTGTGTCCTCTACAGAAAGAAAAAAACTTAATGATGGCCCATTATCTTACTGAGAACTTCCTGTTTTCTATTCTCAGATTCTCAGGCATTCAGTGTCTCAGGAGGGCTGATTTCAAGAGGAAAAAAGACCATATATTCACAACTCTTTTACTGTGAATTAATTTTATAAATAACTTCTCTAGTAGTATGTTTCTAAAATGAGGAAGCAGAAAGAAGAGATAGATACTAGTCTATGTAAATGGAAAAAAATGGTTTGGGGCACAGAGACTTTGCCAGTGTTATCTAAATCTGCCTATTTCCAAGTCTCAATCTGCTACAGGATTCTCTTCCATTGCTTACTACAATAATTCTTTTAAAACTATGTGAGGAAATGTGCCACTTAAAAAATAAGAATCTGACATTTCCATTCAGCTTAGTGATAGCATAGTTATTTAAATCAATACTCCTACCTCGTCACTCTGACTCCAAGAGGTGAAATATAAAATAAAACACAATTTTAAACAAATATTTCTGTTCACTTTAGCAACCATTTTAATCTTTTAAAGTAAGTGCTGATTACTGCACATCAGCATTAATTTAATTCACAATCACCTCTACTTTGACAACTCATTATTCATCACAGAAGTTAGCAAATATGACTAAATTCATCTTTTATGCTTGTCCAGCAGAAGTTATTAAAAATGTAGCTTTTGCTTTTTCTTTCTTTTTTTTTTTTTTAGGAACTAGAGTCCCTGAGCCACTTTGTAAATTCATGCTAGAAGTTTTGCTCGTTTGTGGGATTACCTGACAGAAGAGATGGGATTTAACATTTACCTCTGGACTGCTTTCTGCAAGTAATATGCCAAGACAGTAGTTACAAAATATGAAGTCACTGGCAACCATAAAAGATTATATCCTCAAACTGCTTCTAGCTAAAGGCAATGCAGTTATATCCCTGGATTCTTCTTTTAGTCCTTTTAAAAACTGGCAGTCTTGACCTCTTAAAACTTCCTTTACTGGGGAAAGAGTGAGATAATAGTATCTTTTTCATGACCCTATAATTCAGAAGGGAGAAGTGGAACATTTATTGCAAGTCTACACTAAATCAGTCCCTATTCTTGAATGGATGATAAAAACATGAATAAGTAAATGCCCTGCCCTCAAGGAGCTTTCAAGGACCAGGAAATAAGTAGAAGAATAGGCAAATAATTATGATCATCATATTTGCTAAAATATAGGTATGCATAAAGTGGAGAGGATGGATTTGAAAGAGGCTCCATGGAGGGGCAGGCATTTCAAATTGGGCTTGAATGTCTAGTTTGTCAGAAGATAAGAGGAAGGAAGTTCAGGCTCAATGATTAACCTAAGCAATGACACAGAGGCATGGATGCACACAACTCTTTGGGGCCATAACGAATACTTTATAGTCCTTTGAGCTATTTGCATCGGGACAGCATCTGGAGGGTAAGCTTACAAAATGTCTTGAAAATCTTCTAAACAGGTTACAGTTTACTCTGTGCAGGTGTTATGGAGTTGGTCAAATTTTTAAAAATTGAAATTATGTGGTTTGATCTGCAGGGTGGAAGAGAATTTCAGGTTATGGTTCCCAAAAGTTAGTGTTGAGATTTGAGAACCTATGCAAAGTGCTGATTTTATAGTCTGGGGCGAGTGAGGTACAGGAATCCATATTTTAAAAAAGCAATCCCAGGGATTCTGATGATGAAGTTTCCAGATGACAAAGTATGTCTAAGAAATAATGGTCTGGCATATAATTCCAAACATCATAGTCGTATTTTGAGACAATACTTTAACCATAACATTTGATCAGATGCTTGGTAACCAAACTCACAGGATTAAATGGTGTAAAAATCTAGCAGTCTCTTATTTCCCAGTGTGCACTCTTTGTTTGTGAATATATTCCCAGCAGGTTGCATTTTTCCCCCACAGTCCTAAAAAACACATAGCTTTTTTTTTTTTCAAATTTAAACTATTATAAACTGCCCATATGATAGTAAAGTCACAATATGCTTCCAGCAAATGGTATGTTAGTATCATTATTTAATGATATTACTCTAATGTGGAATTGCCCCTTTTTTAATCAGATGTTAATTCTCTGCTGTTTTTGTCTTACAGCTCTCACTGTCCTGTGTTTGTTCATCCCCACACTTTTGTTACATAAATGACTTTACAGTTTTCTTCCAATCTCAGCTCAATCTCCCTGTCTTGCCTATGATTTGAAAGTTAACTATTGGATGAAAGCCTTAAATTTTATACATATGCTCTTCAAAAAATGATAGGCAAGTATTTTCACTAACTAGGAAGATAAAATTAAATTTAAAAAATATATATACATGGAATTTTTCATCTAGCAATAAATTAAGTCAGGAGTTAGCAGTTCAAAGTATTTTAGGTAATCACTGGATTGAAAAAAATAGGTAATGTCAACATCATTTCACTTGTTTTTTCTACATGCACCATCGCGTGATTCAGTCAAGCAATCTATAGTCCAAGGATTTAGAGTAGCATACGTCCTCATATGATCAAGATTAATTTTGAACAGAAGTGTAAAATACATCAAGTTTAGTCTGAAACACCTGTATCCACCCACCTTCTCAGGGATTCAACTCCCCACTGGTGATCTGTAATTGCCAGAGCACACAGGATCTCCCTCCCGGTACCACCTCAGATAGGATTATAGACACATGGCTAATGGATGGACCAGTTATTTGGCACACAGAATTGTGCAAAGGTTTGAAGTACCGACACTATTGAGCAAATTTTCATTTTTCCTAAAGCCTCTGTAAACACAAATAAATCTAGAGGAGAAATCATAATGGCAAAAATCTCATGTGCAAATAGAAGCTGGACAGGGTGGGTTGGGAAAACCTATAGGAATGCCTTTTTAAAAACCTATTCAGGGTGCCTGGGTGGCTCAGACGGTTGGGCGTCTGCCTTCGGCTCAGGTCATGATCCCAGGGTCCTGGGATCGAGTCCCGCATCGGGCTTCCTGCTCCTTGGGAGCCTGCTTCTCCCTCTGCCTCTCTCTCTCTGTCTCTCATGAATAAATAAATAAAATATTAAAAAAAAAAAAAAAAAAACCTATTCAGTTGTACATAGGGCCAAGTGGCTACCCCATTAGCATGCTCAGTTTAGATTTGCTTCTACATATTCAGGTAGAACAGCCGGATCTACACAAATTTCACACTCAAAAGGAAATTTGATGAGAATCTAGTTAGAATTTAAGATTGTTGATCATCACTTACATTTATAGCCTTATGTGGTCATAAGTTACTGATAGTTAGAAGTAATGGAATACATACGCCAAAATAAAATAGACATTAACAGACTAAAGGAATTTTATTTCCCATTGAATGGAAAGATCTGATACAGTATCTAGTTACTGTTCTGTAAATTCTATACTCCTAGCACACCTCCAAATTTCTTTAGGCTACTATAATTAATAGAAAAGAACTTAGAATACTAGTAACAGGGCCCAAATCAATAATAAATCAATATCAATAATAAAAAATGACTCAAATTATAAAGAAAAGTTAAATTTTTCCTGAAAACCTATTTCATACTTGATAGTATGTCATATTGATACATTTAAATATTTTTATATTTTACATTAAATATTTCATATTTGATACTGTCAAGCATTTCTTCCAAATCAAGTAATTAGAAAGCATCAATTATCACTGTTTATAGCTGTTAGCACAGAACGGAATACAGGAATTCCACCTACTGTGGAACAGAATTAGTTCTAATCAATGTCAAATACATTTCTGAACATATAAATAAGGGGTCTGAACAAACTGGAAAACCTTACCAGCAGAATTAAAGAATAAATTAAGATGTGTCTGTTGTTTGCAATCAACAACAGTAATAATGACAGGTACATTTATAAGCATTCAAGATGAATCAGCAAGGCTACCAACAGCATCCATGAGCATCCTTCAGAGTATATTCTACCTAGATGATACCCCCTCAGAAGTCTGCAGTGCACAACCTGTTCAGCTATATGTGGTGGTGGTCCTTCTAGGAATGTTTTAAGTTCTTGTATATATTACCCAGTTGATCCTCATGGGACACTAAAAGCTGACACCTTCCAAAATTTATATCTCCAGTCCAGACCATGTAGGGTACAGGCTTATACTTCCAACTGCTTATAAAACATTTCCACCTGTATGATTAGCAAACATTCAAAATATTTACATGTCCAAAATTTAATCCTTGATCTTCCCACCCCAGCAAAAAATTATCCTGTAAAGTCTTTCTTCTTCAGTCAATCAATCACAACAATTCTTCTTCATGTCAATCAATCCTTCCAGAAGCTCATGCTGAAAAAGTTGAGGTCATCATATTCAGCTCCTCTTCTTCTCTCACAGCTTGAATCCAAAATCATTAGCCTATCTAGATACCAGTAACTCCAAAATATATACATATGTCCATTCATTTCCCACCATCCACACCACTAAGCCACACTTATCTCCTGCTCGGAATAATGCAATAGCCTCCTAACTTGTGTCCTAGCTTCTACCTTGGCCTCTTTACAATGTCTTCTCAATATATTAACCAGAGCAATCTTCTCAGTCAGACCAGGTCAAATTCCAAAAGCTTGCCATCTCAAAGTAAAAAAGACAAAATGCTTACAATGGTCTTGAAGGCCCTGTGATATTTGGCATGCATCCATGCATGCCCTGCATCCATAACCTTACCTCCTACTATTTTCTTCCTGGAACACTCCTCTGAGCCCTCTCATCTTCTGTTCACATGATGTACAAGGTGCACCCTCTACTTAGGGCCCTCCCATTCCCTCTGCCTGAACCTCTCTTTATCTGATAGCCTGCAGTCATATGCTTCACTTGCTTACCTGCTTTTCTTAGATGCCACCTCTCCGTGAGGCCTTCTCTGACCCATACTGTTAAATATTCCAGATGGATTTACTAAATTCTATTTCTAATACGTGTTCAAGTTAAAAATGTTGTAAAGTGCAGAAAACATAAAAGAGGAAAATAAAAATCATTCATAAACTTTGCATTTTGCTGTTTTTCTTTTTTTGAAGTATATTGTTTTTTAAATAGTATAATAGTCTATCTAGTTTTGTAACCTGCTATTTTCACATTGTATTTTATCCTAAAAATTTTCAGATTATATTACATTAATGCAATTGTGTGTGTGTGTGTGTGTGTGAGAGAGAGAGAGAGAGAGAGAGAGAGAGAATTTGCCTCCCATTATACAGCCATACCATAATTATCAATCACTTCGCTTAATGGAATATTTTGCTGGTACCTAAAGAAAACCAAGACATACTTTTAAATGAAAATATATATTAAGACAATATCACTAATTTCATATCATATTTTTAAGCAGATTTGTAGCTCATGGAAAGATAATTTGGATATCAGAAAGAACTCAACCATGCCGTTCTTTATATCCTTCTGGAAAACACAAATGGGCTCTGGAACACTTGGTAGATTTGCAGATGACTGACACATGTATCAGAACATTTGACAAGGGAATTGGCTGGCCTAGATTGATGTGCTGGTCCTAGCACTGTATCAAAGGCCTCTGTACATTTCTATCATATTTGACTTTTTTAATCGCTGACTTAGATAAAACAACTGAAATATGCTTACCATATTTGCCTATGACACAAATCTGGCAGGGGGGAATGATTGCTCATACATAAAATAACCATTCAGATTTTAAAAAGCACTTGGTAAATGAAATGATGGGCCCAAAGTAATTATATAAAATGTAACAGGATAATGTAAATTTCTGCATTTGTGCTTCTAAATCAGTATTTCATGTAAATATCAACAGGCATACACACATACAGAGTCTATCTGGCAGATTAACTTATAAGACAGGTTAGAATTTCAGATCTCACTCTGCTTTTGGCTGTTTTATTCCTCAGGCAGGTAAGTTAACTTCTCTGGCTTGTGTTTTTATTATTTTGTATTTCAGGGTTTATCCTATCTTATACATGGAAATTCACACCATGCTGCATAATGAAATCTAGACATCATTACCAAAATCATCACCCTTGCCACACATCTACCATTTATTGAGCACTTTGTACATTCTAACAAGTAGACAAAGTGCTTTACTCTTAGTATCTCATTTAATTTGCACAACAATATTATAATATAAATACTATTATTTGTCTTATTTTATAGGTAAGAAAACAGAAGTGTTCTTTAAGTGGAACCAGAAACTTGTCTCTTTATAGCATGTCAGCCCTTTTTATACATAGCATATTAGCTTATCACAAATTTTTATTCTTGTACATTTTTTTACTTCTAATTGGCCTTTACTTTGATCCTATTACTTGCTTATTGAGGTTCAGCAATAGATGAGGCTAAAATCAATGCCAATTAAATATAAACAGATTTTAGTAACTAGCCCTTATACTTGTGACAAGAAATGATAGCCTGTAATTTAGGGAAGACAAAATATTTGAAAGTATTATGTACATAACCGATTTAGAATATTGTCATTCACCGCTCTAAGTGTTCACATAAGTGCTGGCAAACTGCAGAAAACATAAACTTTGAAATCATTTTTATCTGCATTTATCCTCCTTTATTTACAATTGGTAGGATCTTGGGTAAGGAACTTTACCTAAGCGCTGACTTTCCTTATTAATAAAATATAGATGATGATACTTATTTATGTTAGGGGTGATTAAGTGGAATAGCATATGTAAAATGTCTGGCATGTAATAAGCATCAATCAATGTTAATTCCTTTCTCCCTCCCTCAAAATATTGTATATGAAAATATTAAAGACAACAAAGAGAGACAAAGAAATGCAGACAGTCAGCAGAGGTGATATGGTAGACAAATCAAGTTATCTGGAGACAGAAGTGTTTACGGAGACAGAGTTGGAATGATCAGTAAGGTATCACAGTCAAGTAATAGGAAAGGGGGAGGGTGTAACATCATAGAAACTTTGACAGGCTTGGCAGACAGGGACAAGTGGGTTTCAGAGGTCTCTGCATGCTTTTGGCAAACTTTGAGAAGCTGCAGTCTCAGCAGGAATGCTACTAATAATCCAAATACAGTGAAAGCTTATTCTGCTACTGGGATATCACATTCTTGTACCTTTCAGCCTAGTGTACATGGAAGGAGGAAAAAAGGGCAGATAATATTTCAAGGTATGTGACAAAAAAGTAGAGAAAAACTCATGGTGGAACAGTATTTGGAGTGCTGGAGAGGATCAGATGCGTTAATGCTGGGGTCCCTGCCCATTCCACGACCCTCATCTGTGAGACTGCTAGTCAGAGGTGCTAACGGATCCCTGAGGAATTGTAACCATCTGTGTGTTCAGTGTGTGAGTGGTGTCACATTTCAGAGGCATGATTCGGCAGGTGAAATTCAACCAAATGAACTTTACTCCTCTCAGAGGACATTAAACGGGATCCAAAGCATGGTCGGTGGTGACAGTTCTAAATCTTTTCTCAATTCTCACTTTTCTCACAATACTTTCAGCCTATGAAGTCTCTCATTCACAGCCTTGCCCCTACCCAAGAAGCTCACTAGCTCTCCTCCTGCCTTTTTCCCATCACAAAGCATTTACCACCTACACTCTTCTACTGTATCACTTTATGTCATTGATTGACTTAGCCATTTTCCCTAAATACTTTTATTTCATCCAACTCTCTAGTTAAAAAATTTTCTGCCCATTTTAGCATCCTGAGTGTGTATTCCAACATTTTAGGAAGACAGTGTGTGTATGTGTGTGTGTGTGTGTGTATGTGTGTAGACTTTTAGTCCAGTGGGCTGAAGAGATCAGAATGGCAGACATTTGAGCAGGTATGGAAGGAAGACCATGAATATTTCCACATTTGTCATTTTTTAATCCTGTCAGAGTAGTGGTTACCTGAAAAGCAATGTACTGGTTCTATTTCACTATGAACATAAAGAAATTCCCAATATCTGTGTGTGGCATGGTCTCCATAAGCAGCCTCTATTTTCATCTGCCTTCCACTTGACAGCTCCAAGAATAGATCTATCTCCTGTATGCATTAATAAGAAATGGGTATTATCATAGGAAAGCTAAAATGGATGAAATTATTTCAAGCTCCTTAAGTGAACAAACCCTTTCTTCTCCACAGTTCCTAACAGTACTAAAAACACAGTAGGCTTCCCAGATTACATAACCCCGCATTTTCCTTAGAAAGAGGCCAATATCTTCAACTATAGTGCTAATCCAGCTTCTTCCAGTCTGGGTAAGTTTTGAAAGATCTTATAATGTCTGTGGTTTGAGACTTTATAATTATGTCTGGGGTCATTAATCTTATAGCCTCTATTTCTTATTATATCTGAGATTGAGACTGAGTTTCTGTTACAGATTGCTAGCCTGTAGCAGTCAGTTGGGGAGATGAGACATCACTGAGACAGATAACAAAGAAGAATGGGTAACAAATTGGGGGAGATTAGGTAGCTCCATGGCACCGTATTAAACAAACTCTTCTGAGGGGAGCAGCCAGAAGGCTCGTCTTATGTCCCTGCCATTATTTCATCCTCCATAGGGACTTAGCTGTACGTATGTGTGTATGTGTATGCATGCATGTTTGTGTGTGTGTGTGTGTGTCCCAAGTCCTCACACTTAAAATAAAAACAACCACATTAACAAATAGGCACACTTCTAAAATGCCACCGCAAGCCTAAGGAATGAAATGTGATTTTAAAATTGATAAAGTTTATAAGAAAGTGACCCAAAAGGCATTACGGTAAGTAATAAGCCTAAAATGTCTTGATGTAAAATGTTTTCATTAGTTTGCCTTTGAAGTTCACACACAAAAGCTAAAATTCAAGAATAATGGATTTATAACATACTTTTGAAAAAAAGGATTCCATTGACCAGGTTTTGCAGTGTCATTTCCTGTCAATGTGCTACTAGACAGATCTGGAAATTGAGTTATTTAAGGAAAAAAGATAAATGATTTGCAAACCATTGCATATACATCTATCATATTCCATCACAAAATGATTTAAGCCTAAATATTAGCCCCACTACTTATCAATCTGCCCCAGTTTCCTGTTTTCTAAAAAAATATATATATATTGTTGGTCTTGTAACCATTCTGAAATATAAGCCCTCCACGTAGAATCAAAGTCCTTATCAGCTAGCATCAGCTATGTTATAGCTTAGACATAATGCATTCTTATGTAGCAGGAATTATTCTAGGAGATTTATTTCTCATGACAAATTTAGGAGGAAAATGCTACTACAGATGAGGGAGCTGAGGCCAGAGAAGTTTAATAATTTGTCCAAGATCACACAGAACATGGCAGGCCTGAAATAGCCCTGAGATCGGATCCAAGATTCCATGTTCTTCACCAATAGAATCAAGTATCTAATTTATGTGAACAGATACAAGAATAGAACGGTCATGTGGGACAGAGGAGGACTGAGCACACAAAATGAATTAAAACACTCACAGGAAGACAAATTTATGTCAGAAAAAAGCCTGGTTTCTTATAGAATTAATGTAAATACGGATAAGTTCAATGGATTTTAGGAGGTCAGGAAACCATTAGGCAAGAATGTTAAATGAGATCATTAACACAGGCACTTATTCAAAATCACCTAGGGAATGACATGCATGTAGTTAAAAAAGATGACTCAAGGTCACTTGCCAAAATCTTTAATGTATGTGGGGAATGAGCAGCACTTAGCAAATGACCTCAATGGGCAGGGCGGAGGGTATGATAGGTGGATGTCAAGAATGTTAAAAAAAGATGTCCTTCCCCACCCACTCCCCATCCCCACAAAATTATAGGTGTATTTGCTTATAAATGATGATGGGAAGCTAAGAGAAGGCTGATCACAGTTCCTAGCTTTAGGCTACAATACAGAATAAGAGGTATTTTCATAGGAGGAGCAGATCTTAATTATAAATACTAAAAATGATAACAACCAATATTTATTGAGCACTTACTATGTGTTAGGCTCTGTTTTTAATATTTTCATCTATTATCCTGATTCATTGTCATATGAGAGAAATGAAGGATACAGGGGCTAAATTAGACAGAAGAGATTTTGGGGTCAAGATTCAAACTCATGTAAAATCTAGATCCTGAGCTCAGCCACTAGGCTACCCTTTGAAGCAAAGAAACATATGAGTAATTGTGCAAAAAGGATAAAGATGCAAGGGGCTTTGCCCTGCAATGGGGTCAGGTCAAAGGTTTTGGTAGGGAGGAAAAGAAGAGGGGAGAGGAAGAACAATGATATCTCCTTTTTCTCTCTCTATGATTGCCCATTTACATATTCTTAAAGTAACATATACTTACTGTAAATTAATTCAATATTCATGAAACATTGTTTTTTTTCCCCCTCAGATAAAATGTTTGTGTTCACTGTATGGATTAATAGAAATGATCTACTATTTCATGAGCATGTTACAAAAGTGCATGACATTAATTTACCTTTTTCTTTTTAAAATTTTATTTATTTATTTGAGAGAAGGAATGAGCAGTGGGGAGGGGCAGGGGGTGAGAGAGAGAGAGAGAAACAGACTCCCTGCGGGGCTCAATCCTGGGACCCCAAGATCATGACCTGAGCTGAAGGCAGATGCTTAACCGATTGAGCCATCTAGGTGCCCCTTAATTTACCTTTTTCTACTGAATCAAACCCAGCAGATCTCTGTCAATTATACAACTACAAGGACCCTTAGATATTTGTTTATTCCACTAAAAATGCAATAAAATATCTGACATTTAAAATTATTCGACTAATGAAATTGAGAAATAAAGAGGTAATTGGTTATTTAAAAATTTTTTTTTAGTTTTATCATTGACTTTTTTTCTAGTAAAGCAAATTTCTTTATTCTGAAAAATACATTTTAGCATGTGGTAACTAATAATAGTTAACTACTAAAAAGTAACTAGTAACTTTGGCAAATAGGTAACTAGTTTAATGATGTAGTCTCCTTCTTGAGTACAGAGTTGGAGTTGATTCTTTAGAAAATAATTTTGAAAAAACTACTAGATCAAAATTTTTGTTTAATAAGGTATGAAGAGGTAGGAGAATTAAAGTGTCTGGGACACCTAATTTTGAGATGACTTTAACTCTGTGCATTTTTAAATCAAGCTTTAAAATATATATTTCTCTTATACTTAAAGAACTTCAAGAGAAATGTCACTGCATAATTTCCTTTCTTTTTTTTTCTTCACTGCTTAGAAAGAGCACCTACAATTGCCAAATAATCACCACTAAATAGAACATAATTTGTTCTTGCTAGGCAGCAACGAATTAAATAAAAGTTGCATACGGCTCCTTGCAATAATCTGGACTTGAAAGATTGTGAAGTGGGTTAGCAGCTTGATCTCCTTATTCATCTTTCCCCAGCTCCCTGTGGAGATATCAACTCTCCTGCTCCAACTATCCAGTGTAACCACTTCTGCTCCGAACTTTGAAATAAAAGTGGCTTCACGAGAGGACACCAATAGGAGAGGGAGGCCATAGGTAAAACTTCTTTGCAAATGTTATGGAAAGGGAAACTTGAATAGACAATGTTCAGTTCCTTGTAAACATCTTCCTTTCACTTCCTAGCTTTCTCTAAGTGATGAGAAATTAGAGAAGAAAAAAAATAACCTCATTAAATTTTACTCAGTTGTGCAACTGAGTTCCACAAAACCACTTTCATTAGTAAAACGGGAATAAAAATGTGAATGGTAATAAAATCTATGAATGAGGGTTGCAGAACAGGGCACAGACACATACATAATCACACTTAACCCATTCTAGAGTAAACAAATCAGAGAAAAATAGAAGAGGGTAACACTGAATGGATTCAGCATAATTTTCATTAAATTTACAGAGTTGCTTTAAACACCAAATATAAAATCAGAGTTTTATGTTTAAAAATCAACTATGGAATGATTTCACTCATATGTAGAATTTAAGAAAGAAAACAAACCTTCAAAGGGAAAGAAGAGACAGGCAAACCAAGACAGATTCTTAACCAAAGAGAAGAAATTGAGGGTTACCAGAGGGGAGGTGAGTGGGGGGGATGGTTGTAATAGGTGATGGGGATTAAGGAGCGCACTTGTTGTGATGAGCACTGGATGTTGTATGGAAGTGTTGAATCACTATATTGTACACTTGAAACTAATATAATACTCTGTTAACTAACTGAAATTAAAAGTAAAAAAAAAATCAACTATGGAATGTTTTGTAAATCTCTTTTACCTTAATCAGGTACTTGTTATTTGAATTAATAGTTTAATCCTTGGTGAAAATTTAAGCCCATTTTTATCAACCTAGCATTTCAACCCCTAGAGCTAATTCTTCCAGGCTTAGAGTTATTTGCACATCCTCACACTTAACTGGGGTGTGCAAGGATGACTTAAAACTTTATATAAAGGTACACCTTTTTTAATTGCAGAAAAAAAAAAATGAATGAAAGCAACATGGAAGATACCAGAGGTCTCTTAGTGATAATCAATTTACATTAATGCTCCTCATTTTATATTTCCTAACTCTATTTGTTTATTGTGGAAAACTAAACATAACACAAAATTTATCATCTTAACCGTTTAAGTGTACAGTTCAGTATTAAACATATTCACATTGTTTTGCAACAATCAACACCATCTATTCCCATAACTCTTCTCATATTCTAAAACAATTCACTCATTAAACAAAATCTCCCCATTCTCCCCTCCCTCCAGCCCCTGCAAACCACTGGTATGTTTTCTACCTTTATGATTCTGACTATTTTTTTAAGATTTTATTTATTTATTTGTCAGAGAGAGAGAGAGAGAGCACAAGCAGGGGGAGGGGCAGAGGGAGAAGCAGGCTCCCCGCTGAGCAAGGAGCCAGATGTGGGACTGGGGATCATGACCTGAGCCGAAAGCAGACTCTTAACTGACTAAGCCACCCAGGTATCCCTGATTCTGACTATTCTAAGTATTGCATATAAGTGGAATCATATAGTATTTGTCTTTTTATGACTGGCTTATTTTACTTAGGGTAATGTCTTCAAAGTTCATCTATGTTGTAGCATATGCCAGAATTTCCTTCTTTTTAAGGCAGAATAATATTCCACTGCATGTATATACCATATTTTGCTTATTCATCCACCCAACCATGGACATCTGGAAAACATTTGTTTTGATTAGATTTACATGGACTAGATTTTCTGTGATTGTCATCCAATTTAAACAGAGTGTGAAGCTCTTATTACATTTCTTCCCAATAAGAAAGATGCCTTTCAGTGACAACAATTTCCAATTCCCAAAACTTATCATTTCATATGACTCTTCAAAGAAAATATGATTATTCTGATACATGGCCTTTTTCCATTCTGTCTGAACAGTATGAAAACCTTCTTCATAATATCAGCAATTTTAATTTAAGTAATGATAAATATTTTTGATGAAAATTCCTATGGTGAAAAGGCCTGTTAAAATTTACTTTAAAATAAGGAGCACTGGGTGTTATATGAAAACAATGAATCATGGATCACTACATCAAAAACCAGTGATGTATCGTATGGTGACTAATATAACATAATAAAATAAAATAAAATTTAAAAAAATAAAATACATTTCAGAGAAACAAGAAAATCAGAAAGCTGTCCCTAATTGGACAATTGGATCCCAGTGACCTGCTATTTCATGAAATTTTAATCTCTTCAATCATTCACTGGAAGACATTGAGTTCTGATTACTAAAAATTCTAAGATGCCAAGTCTCTGATCGACCCTAAATGGGGCTCTTAATATCTACTTTACAGAATTTCTATAAAAATTAGAAATAGGATTTTTTAAGTGCCTGTGATCCATCAGGTCAAGAAGGTCACAGGTGCTTAAAGCAAATTATTGTTGCAATTAGTGACAAAAGTTTCACATAACAACAGAGAGCTACATATTCTCTAAGAGGAGAGCATATATTTGTCAGTTGGCTCATTTGCAGCAAATTCATACATTCTAGGCCAATTTTGAATCTGTACATGATCTGAAATGCATTCATCAAAATAGGCTTTTCTAATCCTTTTACTAGCACAGAAATCCTATATCAAGCCAGTGCTACTTATACTTGTGCCTAGAGTCAATTGGAGAATTTTGAAGATAGGCAGATTCTCATCCTTAAACCAGACTTACTTAGGGAGAATCTCTGGGAGTAGATTCTGATGCATGTCCAACTCTGGAAACTATTAATCCACCTATCTCTTTCTTTCTCTCTCTTTTTTTAAGATTTTATTTATTTATTTATTTATTTGTCAGAGAGAGAGGGCACCCACAAGCAGGGGGAGTGGCAGGAAGAGGGAGAGGAAGAAGAAGGTTCCCGCAGAGCAAGGAGCCTGATGTGGGGCTCAATCCCAGGACCCTGGGATCATGACCTGAGCCGAAGGCAGAAGCTTAACTGACTGAGCCGCCCAGGCGTCCCTAATCTACTTATCTCTGGACATAAAGAATTTTGTCCTTTTCTAATGCTATGCAATATCTCTGCTGTCACTTTACATAATAATGATTTTTCTTCCAACAAGCTATAGCTATATTTATTTGATGGTAGAAAAGGCAGGCAGACCACCATAAGAATTAGAGTAGTATGCTTGTAGGATACAGAGAGGTTAATCTTTGAGGTAGAAATTCAGTGTATTCTGAGAGGAACCATTTCATTAAGCCCTTTAGTCAAATAAAGGTAACATCTATCCAACATTCTTCAGGAAATCTTTAGTGCAAGAAGTTAACATGAATGCAGAAGTTAAGTGTACTCTTTAATAATTTAAATGAAAAATGTTAGCAGAATATGACCCTGGAGTGTCAGATGTTTTCCCTTCATAAATTTTGAGGTAAACTGTCCTGTTCTCAAATAGGTTGTTCTTGAGTGAGCTGTGCGTGTACATGTATGTTTTATTTGGCATTTGCCTGCAGGAACAAGAGGCCACAATCAGTTCATACCATGCATGATGTGTAGGCTTAGTTTTCTCTGCATTGTTGTAGAGAGAAATGATAAGCACTGGACTGGGCTTAGCCCAGCATTTACCTCTGTAGGATCACTGATGTTCACACATGGCAGTGGTGTATACAGCAGACTGTCAGATTCTCTAGGATTTTCAGATCTGGTTGTTGAATATAGCCATTACTAAATATTAAATTGCATAAACCCACAATTAAATTTTATTAAAATAAAGGTAATATATACTTAAAATTGCTTATTTTCTGACTAGTTTATAATTTTTACTGTTATTTATATGAGTTTATTTACATCTATTGAATCTGTATGGTGGAAATACTACATAATGGTGTGCTAACTGGGCATCTCTTCCAAAATCCACATTGATTGCTAAAAGGGAGAATGTTAAGAATGTTTATACCATGGAAATTAGCAACTTTACAAATTGGTGTTTCCCTTCTGTGTATTGAAAAGTTGTTATTAAACATATTAAATTATTAAACATATTACTCCACTGACATGGTAGGATTTTAGACTGAAGAAACACTGCTTTTGGGAAATGCACTATTGAAAACTTTTCTAAGGAAGCCACGCTATGCATATTCTCTGTCTGAAGCAGGTATTTCCTTCTGGAACAAACTGATGTTTCCATTAGTTCAAAAACAGAAAATGAAATGAACCTTTGCCTGGAGAAGGGACAAAAAGCCTAGGGGAAAACAAAGGAATCCATCCTTAAGGTTTGGAAATGGTCCAAGGATCCTAGTAGTGAGGAATATCCTCACTTCATAAGCAGGAACACAAAAGTCAAGTTTGGGCCTCCCTGCCCCTCTCCCCGCCCCCCAAATAGCCATTATTATTAATGGTAAAATCATGCTGATAACTAGTCTCATTTATGCTTTGAAGAAACTGGGGACACAGTGGGTCTTAAGAGCAGCTGAGAGTGCCTGGCACAGTTGTGAGGTTATTGTAGTCACTGGTGGCAGAGGCTAGAGTTGGCAGTAAGAGTTAGATAAGGCCAGAGCGAAGAGACTATGGAATTTATTCCAGATTTTAGGTGGTTTATATATAAAAGTAAAATAGAAACTAATTTATAATCATAAACTCTTGAGACCAATATGTATATATGTGTATATGTGTGTGTGTGGGTGTGGGTGTACACATTTATATAAAATGTTTACTTTATGCATGCATTTATTATATACAAACACACACACCTACATATATATTTGTAATATATATGTATTTGCAATAAAATAAAATAGCACATGCAATGTGTGATAAATATGAAGACTGGGATGAACTAAGAAAGGTCTATTATGAGAGAATTCTTTTGTTTTGCCACCTGGGGTTGAGGTACTGTTAAGGAATATTCTGTCATTTTCTAGAAAGCAGAAGTCATATTTCCTTAATTATATATATATAATATTTGATTAAAACATTGATTTGAGAGGAAGCTATTGCAAATGATGAAAATAAAGATTTTCATGAAAAATTTATTCAAAAAGTAAAACAATGCACTTTTTAAAACATTTTTTTATTTTGTTATGTTAATCACCATACATTACATCATTAGTTTTTGATGTAGTGTTCCATGATTCATTGTTTGCATATAACACCCAGTGCTCCATGCAGAATGTGCCCTCTTTAATACCCATCACCAGGCTAACCCATCCCCCCACCCCCCTCCCCTCTAGAACCTCAGTTTGTTTTTCAGAGTCCATAGTCTCTCATGGTTCGTCTCCCCCTCCGATTTCCCCCCCTTCATTCTTCCCCTCCTGCTATCTTCTTTTCTTTTTTTTTTTTAACATATAATGTATTATTTGTTTCAGAGGTACAGATCTGTGATTCAACAGTCTTACACAATTCACAGCGCTCACCATAGCACATACCCTCCCCAGTGTCCATCACCCAGTCACCCCATCCCTCCCACCCCCCACCACTCCAGCAACCCTCAGTTTGTTTCCTGAGATTAAGAATTCCTCACTGATATGAGGAATTCTTAAAACAATGCACTTTTATCCTAAGAAACTAAGGGACAAAAACCAAACCAAAACAACAACAAACAAGCTAGCAGGTATACTATGCTTCCATCTTGTAATGAATTTTCTTAAATATAAGTTTATCCTGGAGTGAATTTCAGTCAACTTGGAAATCCTCTTCTTATAAATGTAGCAATAAAAGCCTTCTCCAATATGGATCATTTTCAAGTCCTTACTCTTCCATTAACAGTATTAAAAAAATAACAGAGTTGCCATTTGCTCTTATATTTTAAATACATTCCTAAATTCTGTTAGTTCCATTTGCTAATATTATGTTTAGAATAACTACATCTAAATTGATAAGTGATCATTAGTTCTTTTGTTTTTTTTTGTTTGTTTGTTTTATTAGATTGGATTCATGAAGAATGTATTTTCTAAATCATTTCAACCTATCCTTTGGGTTTATATACATTCATTTATCTTTTCTCTTTTTCACATTTTTCTATTCCCATAATTAAAACTTTTATTTTTAAAAAATCTTTTAAAACAGTGTGTATGACTTGATCCTACATATGCATTTATGTAAAAATGGATTTGTGCATATATAATACATGGAAACTGAAGCTGTACTGAAATGTACTGTGGGTAAACTTTCTTGCTACTTTGTTTTTTACTCTAACTACAAAATGCCAAACTTAGAAGAGTGCATCTATTTTACGTAAAAATTTTAACACTGAAGGAGTAACAAAAGTTGATGAACTAAGAACATCAGATTTAATTCTACTTTATTTTAAGATTTGTTTTCTAGTTCAAGAAAATTACCTATCCAGGACACAACATGTAATATTAGTTAGGAGTGGGCAGTTATTAGGATAGGTGAGAGTCCTTAAAAGAAAAATATAATTTCATGTTTTACTAATGGTTTTAAGGCAGGCAGAACATCTGCCTTAAACAAATGGTTAGTACTGCAATTATGTTTGTGAATATAATGCTTTTATGAATTTGCCAATTCCCCCACATTTCCACTTCTGTCATTAGGTGGTGCAGGTATCCTACACTTTCCAGAAGTTCACAATAGGCACTTCACTTTTGTGAAGACCTACATTAGTACCTGTTCATTACCTGAAAGGAATGGAAGAGGATTTTCACTTTCACACACACACACACACACACACACACACACACACACACACAGAGGCCATTACTGTACTAACATTGGTCTTTTCTAAAAGCAAAGGGACAGAATATAAACTTTTGGAAAGCCGGGGACACTCTGCTTTAGGCCATTTTGGTTTGAAAGGTTTCATAGGATCTTTCTACTTTTTGGATAGTGGGGGAAACCCATATTTGGCTTTAGAAAGCAACGGAGAATGAGTGGGGCATCTGGTGTAAGCTGAAGAAAGGACTGCAGGATCTGGAGCATCTGAGGTTTGTTCCTTTCAGTGCCTCAGTGAGCTCAAGCTACAAAATACTATCTTCTGCTTACTTAAACACATGTGAAACAGAAACAAAATACAATATTAGCTAATTAATATATAATAAAAATATAACTCACATATTATAAAATTATTTCTGTCCACATATGGTCAATGCCTATGGAAAAACAAATCATAATTGGAAGTCACTTTATTCCTTTACCAAAAGAAATCACTCAGATTTTAACACATATGAACTTATTTATTCCTCATAATAGCCCTATGAAGTTGGTAATATTAGCTCCTGGCCAAAAGTCTATGTGTGATCTTTCAAGCTTGACCACAGGTAACTAAAAAGGCTTTACCCTGGCAGGTGTCACAACAGAAAGCTGCCCTACCCATACCAGACTTGGTGTGCAGCCAATGCATTGTGGTCTCTGAGTCCGGGGAAAACTCAGGGCTCCCTAATAAGCCATGCTCTTAAGCAGAGCTACACTACTAAATCAGTTTCCTCCATTCATCAAATGCCTTTGACAGAGGCCCTCCTCAGAGGCCTTCGCTGGAAAGAACATGGATGGGAGGAAACACTTAAGACACTTTTTCTCTACTCTGACTCAGTACTCAAAACTTTTCCACTCTTAGTCCTTTTTCCTCTCCCTCCAACCTGCCCTTTGGCTCCTAGATCTGTAAAATTTCAGAGGCCTTTCTCTGGGGCTCCCTCAGCAGTAAGACAATTCCCCATGTCTGAGCTGACCAATCTGATCCACCTGACTCTCTCCTGGAGCTGTTCTGTGGGGAAAATGGACAGTGCTCGGAGAGTTGGTGCTTTCTCCAGGTCAGCCTCTTGCTTATACTACTGAAATAGGTGACTGAAAGCTTGACTGGTACCTTTTTATTGGTTCTTTGTTTTAAAACCCTGAAACCTAACAGCTCAGCCCAGCTCTGCTCTTGACACTCTCCTTTTATAGATGCAGAAATGGAGGTACTGAGAGCTTAAGTGACTTGCCCAAGGTCAAATAGCTAGTAAGAGGAAGTGCGAGGTTTCAAACAAGCCAGTTTGGTGCCATTCTCTTAACTACACAATCTTCTTCTTGGCAAATATTATTGTCTATTTTTCTATATTTATGTTCTCATATATTTGCATTTGCTTAATTTTTCAAAGGCAACTAATTTCCATCATTTTGACATTCTTATGGTGATGGGCGTTATTAGAAGTACTCCAAGTAAGTGAAACATCATTTACTATATGATTTTATCACTCTGAATAGTAGTTTATTGAATAAGTGCTACTGATAAACCTATCCAAGAATATTAGAATGTTAGATTATTCTTGCTAGAGATTTGTATGATAGAAAGGACACTCATCTCTCTCTTATCTTGCTAAAGTTTATATTGAGATACCTCAAGTATTTTGGAAAATACAATTTGGTTATAATTATTCCTAAATCATATATTTTTAAAGGAGTGGTATCATTTTAAAATTTCTTTTCTAGACATGTCAAACCTTTTCATTATTCCAATTATAGTCCAAAGGTTATATCAATAAAAATCCAGGTTGCTCTTGAAAAGATTTTGCTTTTTTGCATTACGAATTAGTATTGTACAAAAAGCCAAGACTGTGTTAAGAAATACTTTGCAAAATATCACTTAAGAATCAAATATTCTTAAATTCTTTGTCAAAATTGTATGATTTGTAGATTTACAAGTAGTACACTTGTAGTACAAATTAGTCTCTTTACACTAAAGGAAAAGCTGACATATATATTTGATCTTATGAGTATAATAAAATATGAAAAGAACATAAATAGTAAAACTTATAATTATATAGTTATAAATTAAATTAGGTACACAGATGTAGGTTGTCATTTTTTACCTGAAAAAGACTTAAAATGAATAAGCTGCCTATCTGTGGATTATAACTTTTACATATAAATGATGGATAGAAGAAAGTATTACTTAGATTCATCTGATTTTCTTATTTATGAACTGATCTATTTCATATATTTGTCTATTTATTCAGTATAGAACTTTTATCCATCCATTATGTGCTAAAATAGGACAAAATGATGACCTGGGCCTTGTCTCCAAGGACTTTCATTTTAAAGTAAGAATGCCAGGTTTCAGCACTGCTCTTTATGGGGTTACGGGAGAAAAGTTACCTAATCTAGCCTATAGAAGAGAACACTTCTTAGAAGAGATGATAATTGATGAGTGTCTTAAAGTTTGAACAAAATTTAGTCTGGCAAAGAGAAAAGGAAAGGCAGTGCAGACAAATAAATTATAAGAACTCATTCCACTAAGGTGAGAAATAAGCAGGAATCTGCTAAAAACTCCAAGCCTTTGGTTTTGTTAAGAATTGACCCCACATTAGTCAGTGGCAATGACAGGGTTTTTAGACAGGGTCATGGTTAGATATCCATTAAACAGAGTTCTTGGTGGCACTTTGTCAGGTGGGTTTGTCAGGACCGGAGGTAAAGAGAGTAGTTAAACATGGGGGCTCTTAACCAGGAGGGCTGGGGCCCCTAAAGGGCTTATGGATATAATTTAGGAGGTCCTTGAACTTGAATGAGGAATCATTACATTATTATTCACATTAATCTCTTATTAAATATAGGATTTTCATCAATTATGAAGATAAGTGCACCAGCTACTGTGATGCATAGAAACTATAGATGTATTCATACTGCATTCCAGTTCTTACAGGTATCATAAAACTTTTTCTTCCTTCCTTCCTTCCTTCCTACCTACCTTCCTTCCTTTCTCTTTCTTTCTTTCTTTCTTTCTTTCTTTCTTTCTTTCTTTCTTTCT